>NW_021625596.1:0-7420 GCF_004785775.1 Grammomys surdaster
CAGATGTGCATGGAGCCGTGTGCAGGGGCTGTGTGTGTGCAGATGTGTGTGACACTATATGCAGGTGCTGTGTGTATGAAGATGTACATTAAGCCATATGCTGGGACTGTGTGTGTTTGTAGGTGTGCATGGAGTCCCATGGAAAGACTATATGTGTGATGATAGATAGCCACTAGCAGGTTTTGTGTGTACACAGGTGTGCATGGTGCCATGTGCAGGGAGTGTGTGTATGCAGGTGTACATGGAGTCACATGCAAGAGACTGCATGTATGCTAATGTACATGCAGTCACATGCAGGGCCTGTGTTGTATGGTGTGCCTGGAGTCACGTGCAGGGACTGTGTTAATGCAGGAGTGAAACAAGCTGTGTATAGCCATGTCTCTGGGTCTTCCCGGTGTGCTTGCAAGGTGCAGACCTTTAGAAAGGACACTTGTGCTTCTCGCCTTGACAGATGCTTGTCCGTGAGGCTGTTCTCTAGAGGGTGATGGTAAGCTTATCCCAGAGTTTGGAGTAACTTCTGCATGTAGACAGCCTCCACCAGGAGAACTCTCCAGGACACAAGCAGCCAGTCCTTTATGCACACTTCCTATCCTCAAACAAATCTTCTTCTAGATATTCCCCACCCCAGAATCCTCAAGATCCCCAAGTGTGGGGTGTGGGAGCACTCCAGACCCCTTCCCCGGTCTGCCGTGTATCAAGCTTGGAGCTGATCCATACTGGCTCTCAGCAGAGGGCCAGACGGCAAGAGTAAGCAGCATAGGCAAAGCCAGTCAGGACCTTCAATAACTTGATAATGCGCCCAGAGCAGGCTCGGAGCTGCACAGCCTGGGGACAGAGAGTTAGGCTGAGCTGCAGAGAGGGAAGGGAGGACCAGAAGGACAGACCAGAACCTGGACTTCCTAAAACAGCTGCAGGAGACAGCAAAACTGTGCACCAGAGAGGGATGGAGCCCCCACCGTTAACCTACCTCACCACCCTTCCTCTGGTTGGGTCTTCTCCCTGCCTCCCCAGGAGCCAGGGTTCCGAAATGATGATGTATTTTTGGGTATGTACCAAGCGTGAACGGCTGAGTTGCTTTCTCCACTCCAGGGCAGGTCTGGGGTTGAAATAAGGGAGAACCGAGTGTATACTCCTATATACCTCCCCAGCTAAGCTTCCTATAATCTGTTCCAGCCTCAAGCGCAGGCAAGAGGTGCCAGGATCAGAGGATCCCCAGACAGAAAGCACTGGCTGCCTCAGAGCCCAACGTCTCTGACGGGGTCAGTCTCTAGAAGTGCCCCACAGAGGTAGGTTGCAGTACCCTACTGATCTCTGGGTGCCTCCCTTGCCTGGCCTTGAGGAAGACCTCTGGCAAACCCCCATCCTAAGCTTCAGATGGAACACGTACGTTACCACAGGCAGCAATTTCTACTCTTTGTACTGCTCCCTTCTTTGAATGGCAGAAACAGGTAGGGAAACGAGATCCAAAAAGAATCACGGGAGCATTCTGAGCCCTACACCAGCACCTCAGCTCTCTGAGCCCAGAAACCTGGGAGATCAGCCCTGGAGAAGGGATGAGACCTCACTCAGCATCCACCCTCTCCTCCTCTCTTGGTTGGCCCCGTGCCTTTTGGCCAAGGAGAGGATTATGGGGTGGCAGATCAGCAGAGGCTATGGCAACTGCAGGAGGGACCTAGCAATGGCTCCCAGGAGTCTGCGGCTATGGTCAGCCTCACAGATGGTGACACCAGGACTGCCCTCCACCAAGCCTTGCTGGCTGCATTTCACTTGGGGCAGAATCACCACCAGTGGGTGTGCCCGGAGCCTTGGAGTTATCCCACCCTTATGAAGTTTAATAATTCTGCTGAGAACATCCCTTGTGGAGGGAGCCTTTATCTCCTTCAAGGCCTTCTCAGACACCTGCTAGCCAAGCAGACACGATGTACCTCTTCCCCTCTGCCTGCCCTGAGCATGTCTGGACAGTAGGCAGATCCCTCCCATGGCTTTGGAGGAAGGGGCAGGGCGCATCTCCCTCAGGCTGGGGTCCACTTGCAGGATGCTGCTCCAGGCTGCCTGGGAAACCCTGGGAAGGGCTCTGTGTTGCCTTAACACTCAGCCTCATAGACTGGTCTGGCTTAGCTGGATGCTACTACCAGGACCCTCCACCCCCAGCCAGGATTCTCTGTCCTTGCATACCCTCTGCCTGGCGGTGGGGAACATGCTAAGTGTTCCCTCACTGAAATGTCCAGGCTATTTTAGGACAGGGGTGGATTCTGATCGGAAAAGTCTCCCTCCTCAGCTTCCTGCTATACACGGCTCCACCCTCAGTCTGGCACTGGGAGCCTTGCAAAGTAGAAGACCCGGTCACTTCCCTTTCTCCCTAAGCAACCTCAGCCAAAACCAATGTAGGAAAGGTCACCCAATGCTGCTGCTCCCATGTCAGACCCCTCAGGGACCCCAACTTTATGTTATCCAGCTGACATCCCCATACCTCTCCCACCTGGCTCTCTAGATGTTTCCATGTCCCCAAATACCAGCCTTTGCTTATCCCATGGCTCACAGAACACAAGCTCTTGAGGAGTCACCATGACTTGCTGAGCCCAGCTCCCCAGATCTGGCTCATGCTGTACTACAGGCTGGAGCTCCCTCCTTCTCTCCACTGCTGCCTCTCTCATCCCCTCCCCTCCCTTCCCTTTCCTCCTGCTCCAGCTCTGCTGTCTGCCTGGCTGCAGTCTAACTGTGAATGAGGACGGGATTCCTCCCGTTCAACTCTGGGATCTTATCCCACCCAATAGATCCCAAGGTCTGAGCTGTGATTAAGGCTATGATACTCTCTCTCTCTCTCTCTCTCTCTCTCTCTCTCTCTCTCTCTCTCTCTCTCTCTCTCTCTCTTTGGCATAGGTGTCCCCTACCTTCAGGAAGTTCCCCTGACTACCATTCCTCCATTCCCTCCACCAAGGGCTCTGAACAACCCTAACTAGGTTTTATTTCTGATGCCATATTGTGTCTCTGCTTGGATAGGGCTCCCGGAAACTCAAACACTGAAAAGGACGGATGATGGATGAACAGATGGATGGATGGACAGACAGATGGATGGATGGATGGATGGATGGATGGATGGATGAATAGATGGTTACATGGATGAAATGAATCAGGATGGGGCCCAAGCTAAGTATCTGTGGTGCTGCTACACATAACAGCCACTCCTGTCCAGCTCTTCCATCCCTAGCTTTCCTATGGCTGAGGTTGCCTGGTGACCGTGTCTTCCTACCCAATGGAAGCAAATTTTCAAGAGTATCTGGAGAAGCATTGCTGTTCCCATTTCAAAGTTGACAATGTGGCAATTCCTGCCTCATGTGTGACATGTGCAAAGATGAGTGAAGGCTCCAAATAGCTAGGCATGGATGCCCGGAGGGTTCCTGGCATGTGGTACCTCACTCAGCATGGTGGTGGTAGTCCCCTGGGACAGGAGGGTGCAGAAGCTCCCTGCTGCCTTGTGAGGAAGATCTTCCATTGGAGAGTCTTCTGCATGCTTTGGGAGCATCCCCATCTTTGGAGACCTGGAGTCTCCTGCAGGAGGGCTCCCACCAAGGAGGAGAGACAGATTGGAGTGGAGATGCTGCTTAGGTAGATAGTGGACCTTTTACCTTGGGGTTGGACAAGGGTCTTTCTCTGACAGTCAGCAGCTGTATGACATTGAGTGAGTCATCAGACCTCTCTGAGCCTTGGGTTGCTCAGCTGTTAAATGACATTAGTGCCATCATGAAGCCTAGGCGAGGACACAGGATGCTCTGCATGTGACATGCTCAGTGCGATGGGAGAGAGGGCTTCCACCAACAAGTCTGGACTGGCAATGAGGTAGCACTCTGCTTTCTCTCATCCACTAGAGACCCCAGCCTTCCCCCTTGGAGGGGACTTTGATGGGCTCAGCCCAGGCCTAAGTGCCTGTGGTTTCTCCCTGTCCCCTGTCTCTCCTTCCACCAATCCGCCTCCACCCTAGGTTCTCCAGGTATCCACAGCCCACTGACACCACATGCTCTCTTGTCTCTGTGGCCTCTATTTATTCTTTAGGGTAGAAATCCTGTCCTCAAGTGGACCACGTGCCTAAGACACCCAGGCAGCCACATTGTCCTCTGGCTAAGTTGAAGTCCCAAGTGACTAGGGGACAACTGGGAGACCCCGCGCTATTGGCTCCATCCCGTTCAAGTACCTATGGTGTTACACCTCCTCAAACAAAGTGCCGCCCCAGCCTCCTCCATCACTCTAGGATGAGGTCCAGTGGCCCCTGCCTCCTCCATCACTCTAGGGTAATGGCTCAATCCTGAGTCTCCAGTACTTGCTTGGCTCCCTTGGGCTCCCTAGGGATAACAGCGGAGCACTGTGCTGGTCAGCTCTGCTGCTTTATGTCTGTCTGGGCCTGTTTGATTTCACCATTGGGCAATAGCGAAGGCAAGGCTGAAAAGAGCCAGCGCTTCCAGCTCCAGCCCCCACATAACAGCGCAGGGCAGTGGCGCATGCGCATCAGGAGCCTGTGTCCAGCGCATTCTCCCCTCCCACCTCACCTCCAGCGTGTCTGGTGCCCGCCCCCAATCGTCTTCCGAGTTCTATGTGTCTCCATATGTGCCTCTGGTGTGTGGATATGGGGTACCAATCGACTGCGATACCTGTGAGGGCAGGAGGTTTAGTCTTTTCAGCATCGGTTTAGAAAGGGGGTGGGGCTTGGCAGCAACACGCAAAATGTAGGGAGAGAGGAAGAAGTTGGGTATTGGTGGTGGCCTGTCGTTAGGAAGGGTAGTTGAGCCTGCTGTGTGACCAGGATATCTCCTAGAGTCACGTCCTGCCAGACATGGTCATGCAAGGATCAGGATAGCTTTGCTGTCGGTGGGGCTGCAGCCTGGAGCAGACCAAGGCTCCTCTTCCCAGTCTCCACATTGCTCAGCCTCAGGTAAGGCAGGGACTTGGGATTTCAGACAGCCAGGGAGCCCTGTAGAACTAAGACTCAGGACTGAAAGGACTTGGCATAGGGTGTGAGAAAGCCTGTGTCCAGGCATAGCAAGTGGACCCTGGTATGAGAGAACAATATTCTTGTCCTGTCTGTGGACAAGGAATGGAATGGAGAACCTCTACCCTCTTCTGGCGGCAGACAGGAGGTAGCTTCAGAAGTGGCTGGCAGTGGGTAGAGATGCCAGAGTAAAGCACCTCCAAATTAGCAGTAATTGCAGGAGAGATAAAGAGCAAACAGGGTAGCTGAACGAGGTTCTCTATAAATATTATGTTTTAAAAGTTTGCCCTGGAGTAATGGAAGCAGTTTAAATGTGAGTATCCGGTCTGCATTTTAAAAGCCTGATAATGAAGATTTAGCAGCTGTTTCCTGGGGCCACTTTACTGGGGGCCCTTCTTCTCCCTCTGAATCCAGATCTCCTGGGCTTCTCTGACAGCCACCCACAGAGATCAGGAAATCCTACCTCATGGGTCTAGACTGCCCCCCCCCTCTTCCTTGGCAGCTACCACAGCCCCATCTTGCTTCCTCCACTTACCCTATCCCATGTGGTCCTGCCTCCTCTGACCGGAGCCGGTAGCATCATCTTCTAGTCTCACCCCTCACTGTTTGCATCTCTCAGGGGAGAGCCAATCTTGTTCCCCACTACCCTGGTCTCCAGCCTTCTCGCCAGCCAAAGCAAGGACCTGTCAGTCCAACAAGGGGGCCAGCTCTCCCATGTGGTCTCCACAACTAAGGCCGAGATTGGCTTAAAATCTGAAGCAAAAGTGTTCGCCCGCACCGGCAATGAATCATCACAGTTTCTGTTTTCCTCCTGATCACTTCTGGAGAGGTGGGCACTCTCTGTCAGATAGCAGCGTATAGAAAGAAAACCAAGGCTGGTGTTCACGTGATTAGCGAGAGGCCAGTGGCCACAGGAGCAGGACTTGTTTGGCCCTGGGAGGCACAGAGCCCAGTTAGTCACAGGGGTTGGGGCCTCTTGGTCATCAGCCTCTAGAAGGAGTAACAGGGGGACAGTTTTTTTTGGGGGGGGCAGGTTAACACCTCTGGAGACTAAAGGTACATCAACAATGACGGGACCTGATAGTTTCCATGAGGCATTGCAGGGGTGCAAGAACCCACTGTTCGAATGACTGGAACCTAGCTACTGGAACCTATATTATAGACCTGCCCCCATCCAGCTGAGGTGACACCATTTCTGAATCCCAGGACAGTGGCAGAGACACCTAGGGGCTAAGGGAGGGGCTGCCTCTAGCTGGTTGCTTTGAAATCTTCACAGACCCCGCCCTTCCCAACCACTTCCTTTCTTCATTCTGCCCAAAAGGAAAACAACCTGGAGTCAAGAAACAACTGGTAATTCCAACTGGTGATTTGTACCACCCAAGTCACCGTGGTGAGGTGGCTGACACCCTGAGGGAAGGAAGGACTGTGGTTTGGGAGTTTTCTCATGAAAACAAAACAAAACAAAACAAAACAGATGGCTTTGAAAACCAATCTTTGGACCTAAGGACAAACGGAAGAAACTGAGCAAGTCCAAAGAGGGAATGGTACCAGAAAATCACAGAGCAGCAGGCCAGGGGTGAGGCTTGACTCCCAAAGCCAGAGGCCATGGGTCTCACAGGAAGGGGACCTAGCTAGGACCGAGCAAGGAACCAGGTGCAGGACGGGAGGGAATGCCAGGGTTTGGCAGGTGGAAGAATGAGTGTAAACAGCCCACAAAGGGCTCTGAGGCCTGAAGACAGTCCTGGAAAAAGAGTCCCTTTCTTCACTCCCAGTATCTCTGTAGTCTTGTCTCTGGCATGGCGAGGATGCAGAGGCAAGACCCATTGCTTTGGTATTTATCAGTCCCCTCGGAGGCAGCCGGACTGGTAGAGAGAGGGATATCAGGGAACGGGGGCAGGTGTTTTTTGAGGCCCAGCTTGTACAAACCTGGACCATTCAGACCTTCTTAGGCCTAAAGGGAGACTCCCTAAGACCAGGTCCCCCACCCCTATCCACTACAGGAGGCTAGGGACAAGCTGAATGGCCAACAAAGATGCCAAAAGCAATAAGGAACAGGCCAGAACCTGGATGTGTTAGGTCAGACCACTTACAGCCACATCCCTTGGACCTGACTCTGGGAAGGAGATGCTGTTGGCTAGGTGGTAGACAGGTCTCTGAGAGCCATAGGCAAAACAAGTACACCCCATGCCCTGGGCTGAACTAGTAGCCAGCCCCAGCTACTCCACCAAAGCAAGGATCAGCTTGCTATGATCTGGAAAGTTCTTATGGGAGGAAGCCGGGGTTAAGGAGTATTTTGTTTACCTTCCTGCCTCCTCTGCCGCCTTTGCTTGTCAGCAGTTCCATCTTGGCACATCCAGCTCATGTTCTGGAGGGCCAGCGTTTGCAGGGTCAGAAGAGCAGGAAGGAGAACCGTGGTTTAGGCTTTGTTCCCCCCCCCCC
>NW_021625597.1:0-7466 GCF_004785775.1 Grammomys surdaster
TGTGCAGGGGCTGTGTGTGTGCAGATGTGCATGGAGCCGTGTGCAGGTGCTGTGTGTGTGCAGATGTGCATGGAGCCGTGTGCAGGGGCTGTGTGTGTGCAGATGTGTGTGACACTATATGCAGGTGCTGTGTGTATGAAGATGTACATTAAGCCATATGCTGGGACTGTGTGTGTTTGTAGGTGTGCATGGAGTCCCATGGAAAGACTATATGTGTGATGATAGATAGCCACTAGCAGGTTTTGTGTGTACACAGGTGTGCATGGTGCCATGTGCAGGGAGTGTGTGTATGCAGGTGTACATGGAGTCACATGCAAGAGACTGCATGTATGCTAATGTACATGCAGTCACATGCAGGGCCTGTGTTGTATGGTGTGCCTGGAGTCACGTGCAGGGACTGTGTTAATGCAGGAGTGAAACAAGCTGTGTATAGCCATGTCTCTGGGTCTTCCCGGTGTGCTTGCAAGGTGCAGACCTTTAGAAAGGACACTTGTGCTTCTCGCCTTGACAGATGCTTGTCCGTGAGGCTGTTCTCTAGAGGGTGATGGTAAGCTTATCCCAGAGTTTGGAGTAACTTCTGCATGTAGACAGCCTCCACCAGGAGAACTCTCCAGGACACAAGCAGCCAGTCCTTTATGCACACTTCCTATCCTCAAACAAATCTTCTTCTAGATATTCCCCACCCCAGAATCCTCAAGATCCCCAAGTGTGGGGTGTGGGAGCACTCCAGACCCCTTCCCCGGTCTGCCGTGTATCAAGCTTGGAGCTGATCCATACTGGCTCTCAGCAGAGGGCCAGACGGCAAGAGTAAGCAGCATAGGCAAAGCCAGTCAGGACCTTCAATAACTTGATAATGCGCCCAGAGCAGGCTCGGAGCTGCACAGCCTGGGGACAGAGAGTTAGGCTGAGCTGCAGAGAGGGAAGGGAGGACCAGAAGGACAGACCAGAACCTGGACTTCCTAAAACAGCTGCAGGAGACAGCAAAACTGTGCACCAGAGAGGGATGGAGCCCCCACCGTTAACCTACCTCACCACCCTTCCTCTGGTTGGGTCTTCTCCCTGCCTCCCCAGGAGCCAGGGTTCCGAAATGATGATGTATTTTTGGGTATGTACCAAGCGTGAACGGCTGAGTTGCTTTCTCCACTCCAGGGCAGGTCTGGGGTTGAAATAAGGGAGAACCGAGTGTATACTCCTATATACCTCCCCAGCTAAGCTTCCTATAATCTGTTCCAGCCTCAAGCGCAGGCAAGAGGTGCCAGGATCAGAGGATCCCCAGACAGAAAGCACTGGCTGCCTCAGAGCCCAACGTCTCTGACGGGGTCAGTCTCTAGAAGTGCCCCACAGAGGTAGGTTGCAGTACCCTACTGATCTCTGGGTGCCTCCCTTGCCTGGCCTTGAGGAAGACCTCTGGCAAACCCCCATCCTAAGCTTCAGATGGAACACGTACGTTACCACAGGCAGCAATTTCTACTCTTTGTACTGCTCCCTTCTTTGAATGGCAGAAACAGGTAGGGAAACGAGATCCAAAAAGAATCACGGGAGCATTCTGAGCCCTACACCAGCACCTCAGCTCTCTGAGCCCAGAAACCTGGGAGATCAGCCCTGGAGAAGGGATGAGACCTCACTCAGCATCCACCCTCTCCTCCTCTCTTGGTTGGCCCCGTGCCTTTTGGCCAAGGAGAGGATTATGGGGTGGCAGATCAGCAGAGGCTATGGCAACTGCAGGAGGGACCTAGCAATGGCTCCCAGGAGTCTGCGGCTATGGTCAGCCTCACAGATGGTGACACCAGGACTGCCCTCCACCAAGCCTTGCTGGCTGCATTTCACTTGGGGCAGAATCACCACCAGTGGGTGTGCCCGGAGCCTTGGAGTTATCCCACCCTTATGAAGTTTAATAATTCTGCTGAGAACATCCCTTGTGGAGGGAGCCTTTATCTCCTTCAAGGCCTTCTCAGACACCTGCTAGCCAAGCAGACACGATGTACCTCTTCCCCTCTGCCTGCCCTGAGCATGTCTGGACAGTAGGCAGATCCCTCCCATGGCTTTGGAGGAAGGGGCAGGGCGCATCTCCCTCAGGCTGGGGTCCACTTGCAGGATGCTGCTCCAGGCTGCCTGGGAAACCCTGGGAAGGGCTCTGTGTTGCCTTAACACTCAGCCTCATAGACTGGTCTGGCTTAGCTGGATGCTACTACCAGGACCCTCCACCCCCAGCCAGGATTCTCTGTCCTTGCATACCCTCTGCCTGGCGGTGGGGAACATGCTAAGTGTTCCCTCACTGAAATGTCCAGGCTATTTTAGGACAGGGGTGGATTCTGATCGGAAAAGTCTCCCTCCTCAGCTTCCTGCTATACACGGCTCCACCCTCAGTCTGGCACTGGGAGCCTTGCAAAGTAGAAGACCCGGTCACTTCCCTTTCTCCCTAAGCAACCTCAGCCAAAACCAATGTAGGAAAGGTCACCCAATGCTGCTGCTCCCATGTCAGACCCCTCAGGGACCCCAACTTTATGTTATCCAGCTGACATCCCCATACCTCTCCCACCTGGCTCTCTAGATGTTTCCATGTCCCCAAATACCAGCCTTTGCTTATCCCATGGCTCACAGAACACAAGCTCTTGAGGAGTCACCATGACTTGCTGAGCCCAGCTCCCCAGATCTGGCTCATGCTGTACTACAGGCTGGAGCTCCCTCCTTCTCTCCACTGCTGCCTCTCTCATCCCCTCCCCTCCCTTCCCTTTCCTCCTGCTCCAGCTCTGCTGTCTGCCTGGCTGCAGTCTAACTGTGAATGAGGACGGGATTCCTCCCGTTCAACTCTGGGATCTTATCCCACCCAATAGATCCCAAGGTCTGAGCTGTGATTAAGGCTATGATACTCTCTCTCTCTCTCTCTCTCTCTCTCTCTCTCTCTCTCTCTCTCTCTTTGGCATAGGTGTCCCCTACCTTCAGGAAGTTCCCCTGACTACCATTCCTCCATTCCCTCCACCAAGGGCTCTGAACAACCCTAACTAGGTTTTATTTCTGATGCCATATTGTGTCTCTGCTTGGATAGGGCTCCCGGAAACTCAAACACTGAAAAGGACGGATGATGGATGAACAGATGGATGGATGGACAGACAGATGGATGGATGGATGGATGGATGGATGGATGGATGAATAGATGGTTACATGGATGAAATGAATCAGGATGGGGCCCAAGCTAAGTATCTGTGGTGCTGCTACACATAACAGCCACTCCTGTCCAGCTCTTCCATCCCTAGCTTTCCTATGGCTGAGGTTGCCTGGTGACCGTGTCTTCCTACCCAATGGAAGCAAATTTTCAAGAGTATCTGGAGAAGCATTGCTGTTCCCATTTCAAAGTTGACAATGTGGCAATTCCTGCCTCATGTGTGACATGTGCAAAGATGAGTGAAGGCTCCAAATAGCTAGGCATGGATGCCCGGAGGGTTCCTGGCATGTGGTACCTCACTCAGCATGGTGGTGGTAGTCCCCTGGGACAGGAGGGTGCAGAAGCTCCCTGCTGCCTTGTGAGGAAGATCTTCCATTGGAGAGTCTTCTGCATGCTTTGGGAGCATCCCCATCTTTGGAGACCTGGAGTCTCCTGCAGGAGGGCTCCCACCAAGGAGGAGAGACAGATTGGAGTGGAGATGCTGCTTAGGTAGATAGTGGACCTTTTACCTTGGGGTTGGACAAGGGTCTTTCTCTGACAGTCAGCAGCTGTATGACATTGAGTGAGTCATCAGACCTCTCTGAGCCTTGGGTTGCTCAGCTGTTAAATGACATTAGTGCCATCATGAAGCCTAGGCGAGGACACAGGATGCTCTGCATGTGACATGCTCAGTGCGATGGGAGAGAGGGCTTCCACCAACAAGTCTGGACTGGCAATGAGGTAGCACTCTGCTTTCTCTCATCCACTAGAGACCCCAGCCTTCCCCCTTGGAGGGGACTTTGATGGGCTCAGCCCAGGCCTAAGTGCCTGTGGTTTCTCCCTGTCCCCTGTCTCTCCTTCCACCAATCCGCCTCCACCCTAGGTTCTCCAGGTATCCACAGCCCACTGACACCACATGCTCTCTTGTCTCTGTGGCCTCTATTTATTCTTTAGGGTAGAAATCCTGTCCTCAAGTGGACCACGTGCCTAAGACACCCAGGCAGCCACATTGTCCTCTGGCTAAGTTGAAGTCCCAAGTGACTAGGGGACAACTGGGAGACCCCGCGCTATTGGCTCCATCCCGTTCAAGTACCTATGGTGTTACACCTCCTCAAACAAAGTGCCGCCCCAGCCTCCTCCATCACTCTAGGATGAGGTCCAGTGGCCCCTGCCTCCTCCATCACTCTAGGGTAATGGCTCAATCCTGAGTCTCCAGTACTTGCTTGGCTCCCTTGGGCTCCCTAGGGATAACAGCGGAGCACTGTGCTGGTCAGCTCTGCTGCTTTATGTCTGTCTGGGCCTGTTTGATTTCACCATTGGGCAATAGCGAAGGCAAGGCTGAAAAGAGCCAGCGCTTCCAGCTCCAGCCCCCACATAACAGCGCAGGGCAGTGGCGCATGCGCATCAGGAGCCTGTGTCCAGCGCATTCTCCCCTCCCACCTCACCTCCAGCGTGTCTGGTGCCCGCCCCCAATCGTCTTCCGAGTTCTATGTGTCTCCATATGTGCCTCTGGTGTGTGGATATGGGGTACCAATCGACTGCGATACCTGTGAGGGCAGGAGGTTTAGTCTTTTCAGCATCGGTTTAGAAAGGGGGTGGGGCTTGGCAGCAACACGCAAAATGTAGGGAGAGAGGAAGAAGTTGGGTATTGGTGGTGGCCTGTCGTTAGGAAGGGTAGTTGAGCCTGCTGTGTGACCAGGATATCTCCTAGAGTCACGTCCTGCCAGACATGGTCATGCAAGGATCAGGATAGCTTTGCTGTCGGTGGGGCTGCAGCCTGGAGCAGACCAAGGCTCCTCTTCCCAGTCTCCACATTGCTCAGCCTCAGGTAAGGCAGGGACTTGGGATTTCAGACAGCCAGGGAGCCCTGTAGAACTAAGACTCAGGACTGAAAGGACTTGGCATAGGGTGTGAGAAAGCCTGTGTCCAGGCATAGCAAGTGGACCCTGGTATGAGAGAACAATATTCTTGTCCTGTCTGTGGACAAGGAATGGAATGGAGAACCTCTACCCTCTTCTGGCGGCAGACAGGAGGTAGCTTCAGAAGTGGCTGGCAGTGGGTAGAGATGCCAGAGTAAAGCACCTCCAAATTAGCAGTAATTGCAGGAGAGATAAAGAGCAAACAGGGTAGCTGAACGAGGTTCTCTATAAATATTATGTTTTAAAAGTTTGCCCTGGAGTAATGGAAGCAGTTTAAATGTGAGTATCCGGTCTGCATTTTAAAAGCCTGATAATGAAGATTTAGCAGCTGTTTCCTGGGGCCACTTTACTGGGGGCCCTTCTTCTCCCTCTGAATCCAGATCTCCTGGGCTTCTCTGACAGCCACCCACAGAGATCAGGAAATCCTACCTCATGGGTCTAGACTGCCCCCCCCCTCTTCCTTGGCAGCTACCACAGCCCCATCTTGCTTCCTCCACTTACCCTATCCCATGTGGTCCTGCCTCCTCTGACCGGAGCCGGTAGCATCATCTTCTAGTCTCACCCCTCACTGTTTGCATCTCTCAGGGGAGAGCCAATCTTGTTCCCCACTACCCTGGTCTCCAGCCTTCTCGCCAGCCAAAGCAAGGACCTGTCAGTCCAACAAGGGGGCCAGCTCTCCCATGTGGTCTCCACAACTAAGGCCGAGATTGGCTTAAAATCTGAAGCAAAAGTGTTCGCCCGCACCGGCAATGAATCATCACAGTTTCTGTTTTCCTCCTGATCACTTCTGGAGAGGTGGGCACTCTCTGTCAGATAGCAGCGTATAGAAAGAAAACCAAGGCTGGTGTTCACGTGATTAGCGAGAGGCCAGTGGCCACAGGAGCAGGACTTGTTTGGCCCTGGGAGGCACAGAGCCCAGTTAGTCACAGGGGTTGGGGCCTCTTGGTCATCAGCCTCTAGAAGGAGTAACAGGGGGACAGTTTTTTTTGGGGGGGGCAGGTTAACACCTCTGGAGACTAAAGGTACATCAACAATGACGGGACCTGATAGTTTCCATGAGGCATTGCAGGGGTGCAAGAACCCACTGTTCGAATGACTGGAACCTAGCTACTGGAACCTATATTATAGACCTGCCCCCATCCAGCTGAGGTGACACCATTTCTGAATCCCAGGACAGTGGCAGAGACACCTAGGGGCTAAGGGAGGGGCTGCCTCTAGCTGGTTGCTTTGAAATCTTCACAGACCCCGCCCTTCCCAACCACTTCCTTTCTTCATTCTGCCCAAAAGGAAAACAACCTGGAGTCAAGAAACAACTGGTAATTCCAACTGGTGATTTGTACCACCCAAGTCACCGTGGTGAGGTGGCTGACACCCTGAGGGAAGGAAGGACTGTGGTTTGGGAGTTTTCTCATGAAAACAAAACAAAACAAAACAAAACAGATGGCTTTGAAAACCAATCTTTGGACCTAAGGACAAACGGAAGAAACTGAGCAAGTCCAAAGAGGGAATGGTACCAGAAAATCACAGAGCAGCAGGCCAGGGGTGAGGCTTGACTCCCAAAGCCAGAGGCCATGGGTCTCACAGGAAGGGGACCTAGCTAGGACCGAGCAAGGAACCAGGTGCAGGACGGGAGGGAATGCCAGGGTTTGGCAGGTGGAAGAATGAGTGTAAACAGCCCACAAAGGGCTCTGAGGCCTGAAGACAGTCCTGGAAAAAGAGTCCCTTTCTTCACTCCCAGTATCTCTGTAGTCTTGTCTCTGGCATGGCGAGGATGCAGAGGCAAGACCCATTGCTTTGGTATTTATCAGTCCCCTCGGAGGCAGCCGGACTGGTAGAGAGAGGGATATCAGGGAACGGGGGCAGGTGTTTTTTGAGGCCCAGCTTGTACAAACCTGGACCATTCAGACCTTCTTAGGCCTAAAGGGAGACTCCCTAAGACCAGGTCCCCCACCCCTATCCACTACAGGAGGCTAGGGACAAGCTGAATGGCCAACAAAGATGCCAAAAGCAATAAGGAACAGGCCAGAACCTGGATGTGTTAGGTCAGACCACTTACAGCCACATCCCTTGGACCTGACTCTGGGAAGGAGATGCTGTTGGCTAGGTGGTAGACAGGTCTCTGAGAGCCATAGGCAAAACAAGTACACCCCATGCCCTGGGCTGAACTAGTAGCCAGCCCCAGCTACTCCACCAAAGCAAGGATCAGCTTGCTATGATCTGGAAAGTTCTTATGGGAGGAAGCCGGGGTTAAGGAGTATTTTGTTTACCTTCCTGCCTCCTCTGCCGCCTTTGCTTGTCAGCAGTTCCATCTTGGCACATCCAGCTCATGTTCTGGAGGGCCAGCGTTTGCAGGGTCAGAAGAGCAGGAAGGAGAACCGTGGTTTAGGCTTTGTTCCCCCCCCCCC
>NW_021625598.1:0-1807 GCF_004785775.1 Grammomys surdaster
CCATGTAAAAGCCAAGCATGGTGGTCTATCCCAGCAATGGGACATACGAAGGTAGATAAACTATAGGTCCGGTGAGAAGTGCTGTCTCAAAGGTAGAGTTTCTTCAAGGAGGAGAGCGCACTGACCTTTAGCTGCCATGTGTATGCCTGTGTATACACGCGCTGGTGTTCCTCCACGGGTTTGAGAGAGTCATTTTTGTTGGGTGTAAACCATTTCACTCACTGACATCTTTCTTTGCTGTCCTCTTTATCTTTACACATTTAATTATAGTTTATATTTTATGAAATTATGTTACAATGAACATGTGAGTATCAATGACTTTTTTTATGTCTTGTTCCTAAACCTACAGAAATCATGCAGAAGTCTGGGGAAGAAGGAATGCCTGATCTTGCCCATGTGATGCGCATTTTGTCTGCAGAAAATATCCCAAATTTACCTCCCGGGGGAGGTCTTGCTGGCAAGTAAGTAGAGCAGAAAATGATAATTCTGAAGTCATTTAAAATTAGTGTTTAAATCATTGTGAGGAAGAAAATGAATCAGAGTTAGCTCATTTATCTAGAGGTAGAACCCTTCATCTAAAAAGATGGACTTGTGCAGGGGTTAGGTGTGGGCACGGATGTGTATGCCAGCACAGAGTTGGCAGAAGTGGTCTCCCCTGTGTCATGTGCCTTCCAGATACTGAACTCACATCATCAGACTTGGCAGAGAGCACTTTTATCCACTGAGCCATCTCACCAACCCAGGATATTGTTTTTAAAGAAATACATTCTTTGAAGATAAGTCTTTGCTTAATAAGAACGGTAGATTTTGTATGGACAAAAAAGTATGAGTAAAATGTGGAATTGTTCTCTGAAATTATTTAGTGTAACAGTTACTTCTGTAGTCAGGACAAAGTATTTGAAATGTGAGCTTAAAATTTCATGTAATAAAACATATCTTTTTAGGCGCCATGTTATTGAAGCTGTTTATAGTAGACTTAATCCACACAAAGACAATGATGGGGTAAGTTGACATTTATTTCCTAAATATTTAAAGTCGCTTTATGATGTAAGTACTAGATATGCGTAATTCACGTAATGGTGTGTATATGTAATAACTAAATACTGTTTTTCATTTTAAGAATCAGTTAATGTTTTAGACAATGTATTAAAGTAGATACATAAAATTCTGTTCTATGGAAAGGTTTGTTGTCATTTATCTTTGTATCTGCCATCTCTGCTTTCTCCCTATGTGTGTGCCTTTCTTCCTGTTTCTTATATCTTCATTTTGAGGCAAGAATGCACTTTCAAATAACTAATTTTTTTTCAGCTACCAGCACCAGAGATGAGTGAGTTATTCTCTTGTAACCCTTGTGCTTAGGAGAAGATAGTTGAAGCTCTTTTCTTTGGTAGTGATGGTTGTGGCGTGTGAGTGAGGAGCTGGCCTCCATTCCTCGTCTCCTTACTCTGCTGGCCTAGGAAGGAAGAGCTGCAGCTGCCCCCCCTCCGTAGCTTCCTACTTGGAGCAGAATAGGAAATATTGCCCCACTTTAAGTTGGACTCAGTATTTTCTGATAGGTTTTTCAAGTTTAGGATATCTAAAAATAAATGGTGCGGGGGTGGGGGTGGGGCTGGAGAAATGACTCAGTGGTTAAGAGCACTGACTGCCCTTTCCAGAGGTCTTGAGTTCAATTCTCAGCACTTACATGGTGGCTCACAGCCATCTGTAATGTGATCCAGTGCCCTCTTCTGGTGTGTCTGAAGACATCATATATACAAAATAAGCAAATCTTTAAAAACAAAACAGTGCTAGTTCCCCCCCCCCCCCC
>NW_021625599.1:0-4470 GCF_004785775.1 Grammomys surdaster
CATGGCTGGCAGCAGCATGGGCCACAACAACACTGCATGGTGTCAGAGGCTGGAGGGTAGGTCTGGTTTGTTAGAAGGTGACTTGGATGCTTTGGAAGACTCTCTGCCCTGGTGTGCTTTTATACCCTGCCGAGGGTCCTCTGTCCTCACATGCAGCATTCCTTCCTCCTGATGGATAGTGAGTAAATAAATTCTCAAAGGAGTCCAGATTCTCCTCCTGACTCAGTGGTCACAGTAAACACAAATCATGCTTTGCTACTTGTGATGTGTGAGGAATCAATGTCAGTGGCAGCTGAAGCCTATGGGAAGTACTTTGGCCTGTGTTTGCTTCCAAGGGAAATGATATCTGATGTTCTCAGTATTCACACCCTGTGTTTCCACTGTGGTTTGTGGCATAGCTTGCCTCCTTCAGGACTGTCAGACTATGTTAGTCTGATGGCTCACACATAATGGGTCACGTTATTACAGAGCGTATGTGTATGAAATTGACATTGACGTGAGGACACAGAGGCCTTTAGGAGGTACCCTGTTCTGGATGGCTGTTCATAATGCCAAGTTTTTTCTGTGTAGCTTTGCTTGGATTATGGTTATGAGAAGAGTATATTGAAACAGAATCTGTATGTCAGAACTGTAAATTACTGTAACTCGTCCCAACCAAAGACCTAGGATTATGACTGACTGGACTGGGCAATCGATTTTGTCCATCTTCTCACCTACGTGAATGACACACAATGTGGTCAGTTGAGTGAAGGGTGGTAAATGAAATCACAAACTAACTCCTTTTTATTACTGGTCAGACTTTGGAGGAAATGCATCGAGAACGTTTCCTTTTTGCTGTATTAGAAACTGGAGGTTTTCTCCTGGAGATGTGCCATGTATCTTCTAGTTCCTCTGGGTGACTAGCACGTTGCTGGGACCCTAACTTCAGGTAACTATGGAACATTGTCTCTGCTTGACTAATGACTCTAAGCACAAGATTTACCTCAGTTCTCTTAAACAAGATGCTTGATTGGTGTCTCTACAGTGCAGTTTCTGAAATCGGGAGCAGGAAAATCTGTTAGAGAATCTCAAGAATGGTATAAATGTGTTTTGACAAAGATTAGAGCTTTGGGAAACTAGGACATTCTATATGCATTGTGGTACCTGCCATCAGTGAACCAGTATTGGATCTCCAAAGACTTCTCTTTCCTAAGACACCTGTTTTTCCACCAGATGGCATTTTGTCTTTGGAATCATCTACGTGCTTAGCTCTGAAGTCAGCTAGTCAGCCTCAGTGGACAGACTCTCTACAGTATTAGATCTCCATCTTGGAACGACCTCAGTGCAGACAAGTTGGAAGCATGCAAAATTTGGTCATGTTACATGATGGACAATATCAAATCCTGCATTTCAATCCATGGTGAATCAACAGTTTGTTTTCATCCAGCCTTGTGCCTTTGAGGATGGAAGGATAAGAAGGGTTACGTTTTGGTGATGCAGGTTGGGCTGAACCCATTCAAGTTTATTCAGGTCTCACTGATGACCCAAAGTATGCTCGCAGAACCCATGTCTGCTTCTCAAAATTGTCTGAAGCCTCACTCAGTCTCCTTAGACCCTTTCTTCAGAAATCTATTGTTATGTTTTCCACGGTGAAGTAAGTGTCCAGGTATTCCAGAATATGAATAACTTTCTGTGGTCATGTCTGCCCTTTGTTGCATGCAGGGAAGCTCTGCTGGTGTTCCTCATATGTACACTGAGTTGATATTTTTCTTGCTATGCTCATACCAGATGATCATAAGGAGAATATTTAAAATATGAGGATAAATGGTTTAACAACCCTGTTCCATTGGTGTCAGATATATGATGTTGAATTTGTTTATATTTTTGTTCAATTAATCTATCTGTTAGCAGGATTCCTAATAAAATAATTAAGGTAGGAAAACAATTTTCTGGAACACCCTTGTAAATTCAGTTCATTCCCAAAAGTTGGCCTGTGACCTTTCTCCACATGGGTGGGCAGAAGATTTAGAGTTGTCAGCAAAACATGGAGCTCTCTGAACCACATAAATGACATTTGAGTGGCAGCAATAGTGAAATGAGGACCAGGGCAACCGGAATTTTGGTATTTTTTGGAGAACACAAAAGACTGAGGCCAGAAAGGCCATATCAAACACAATAGGACAAACTGAGGAGAAACCAGTTTGGAAGAAGCAATTTGTGCTAATGTTATGAACAACCTACTTGTGTCTTTCTAGTAGTGTCAGATGATTTAGATGAACAGCACTGCTAACAGTAACATGAACAAACTTAGTTATCTGAGGTTGGTGTTCTCTGTGACTGGCAATAGACTCTGAACTCCTTAAAATCTTTGGGAGATGTCAAGAAGAAAAGGAAAGAAAATTCACACAACTCATATACTCAAACTTACTGGATCATGCAGTGCACTCTTGTAGAAGCCAGCTTCCATGATCATCTCTGACAATGTCATTTAATTGCATGCACACACATATGTACATACATACAAACAAACATATGTAGATACATATGTACATATATACATTCATATATATACATAAAAACAGACAAATAGACAAACAGACCAGCCGACTTACAGACATTCACACCTTGGGTGCATAGAGCATTCTTTTAGTGACTAAGCTCTTACCATTTTACTTACATAGATATATGTGCACTTGGATAAAGCAAAGCTGTAGTGAGCATGCCCTACCAACTTTATTTTTTTAATCTTAGCCTATTCATACATTCTAAGACAAAATTCTCTGCATACTAAGAAGCATTGCCTCATTCAAAACAAAATAGATAAAATTGTTACAGAGGAGGGAGGCACAGCAGAATTTCGGATACAAATTTTTGTATTAAAACTTCTATGCCACCAATCAGTTTTATGCATCTTTTTTGCATGTTTAGTATGAGTTCAAGGCAGTAATTTTATTGATCTTTTATTGTATATGCTCATTATGAGTTCAAAGCAATAGTTTTAATATCTTTTGTTCCTTGTAATAATTATAATTAGAAAGAAAAATTTTATACTTTAGTTACCAAATTGTTGCCATAGTCTGTTCACCTATTTACACATCTTATTTTTGAAGTTAGCAAATCACCCAAATTCTGTTCCTACGCTCATCACAGCATTACCCATTCTTTCTTCATGTTCCTTGTTATCATGATGCACAGTGGGATCTGTGGCCTCATCCTTGGTCCTAACCTTGAATGAATTATTTCCTTGCTCATTCATTTTCCCAAGGCTTTTTTTCTTTTGGATGCAATTTACCTGTTGGAAAGCATGAAAGTTCACTGTACCCTTGTTACAACATGTGTCATCTTAACTATTTTAACAGAAGGGATATATTTTATTTTAGATTTCAATCTTAAATGTTCTCTTGATTATCTGATGTCTTAAAATTATTGGAATCAAGTCAGGAATTATGTAATGCCGTTACGAAAGACTGTAAAATCAGAAGTTCACTCAAGTAGAATTACTTAACAAAATTTCAACTTGTGTTAATCTACAGGATGTTTGCCCAATAGGGTAGACTAACACTCTGAAATCAATCATAAAAGCCTAAAGTCAGAAAGTGTCTTTCACTGCCCAATCACACCATGTCAGAAGGATGAGGAATACAGCCATGATGAACATGAGAAGGCACATGAGCAGCAAGAAGCAGTGCCAGCAAAAGAGCCCTGGGGCTTTGCCTATCTAAGTTACACCCATCACAGACATACAAAATGGTGGGTATTCTCTCAGAAAGTCACTTGCCAACTGTAGCTCCTCCTTCATGGTGTCTACCATGTAGGGTGGATATCAAGTCTACTTTGGCAGAAAAAGAAGTTGGAAAGTATTGTAGAGAGATAAATAGGGGCTTGAGACCAAAAGGTTTCTCCAGAGGAGAGGAAAATGACAACCAGGAAATCCTTGGGCTCAGCTGTGCTCCAAACTACTCACAAGGTTGAGAAAAGTGCATGGGGATATAACTGTTTCTCAAATTTAGGGCAATCTGAGCAGAGGAACAACAAAGATTAAACACACTTATAGTTGGGTGCTTTTGTACCTAGGTCACATTTATTTATTAACAGACAAATCCCCAGGTCACAAAATCAGCCAAAGTCATAAGATTTCACGACTGGGAGATGGGAGATTCCCCAGTATAGAGCAACACTCAGGGATGTGTAGGTATCAGTGATGTCAGCCAAAGTGTTGGACAGAATATTTGTTGGACCAAAGTCAGTTGGATGTCAGTTGGAGAAGACTGTGGAACGGCCTTCTTGGTCTGGGGTACAAGTGACCTGCAGGAGGTCTGTTTGATGCTCTAGGGGACAAGAGTGGGTGAGCATGGTTCAGAGCAAGACCTAGGGGAGCAGGTTACCCAGGAGCAGGTGTGTCAATGGCAGCTGATGTTGCAGCAGGTGGTCTAGCAGCAGCCAGACTGGCAGCAGTTGGACCCACAGCAGCAGGGCTGGCAGCAGCAGGGG
>NW_021625600.1:0-5584 GCF_004785775.1 Grammomys surdaster
GACTTTCTGTGACTTGAGTGAGGGTCTCCCCTCTGAGGAGGTCTTCATTAGAAACTCGTCCGGGATTTGCGACCACCCTGATCTCTGAGACCCCCACTGGGAGGTAAGGGTACCGCGGTTTTGTTTTTATATTTTGTGTGTCTATCCGTCTCGTTCTGACATCTGGTTTGGAATTCTGGAAAGTGCAATTCTGTGGTTTGGCTTGGCAGCTGTTTCTGTCTTGTAAGAGGCAGCAAATCTTTTGTCTCAGCAGGAGGTGGACGGGTGACCGGCAGACGTGCTAGGAGGGTTACCACTGCCACAACCCGGGAGATGTCCCGGGCAAGGAAGGGACCCCAGGGACACCTAGTGGGTGCCCATCTGGAGGCCGGGGAGGACACAGTGGTCCTCTTGCTGGAAGAGGTGTGAGAGACCTCCTGGCCATCTGTTTTTCTGTATTAGTGTTGGCTTTCTTGGTTGAGATGGTTAGTCTCTTTGTGTAGTTGTTTTGTCTGTGTTTTGTGTTACTCGTGATGTGATAGGGACAATGGACTGTGTACTGTGCTTATGAGGTGTCTGCCCATGGCGTGGGACAGTGTACTGTGTCTGTGAAGTTTCTGCGCCCATGGCAGGGGTGACCATCTGTGTAGTCTGGTTTCTGTGCTCGTGGAAGGAGCGGGAACTGGGCAAGCCACAGAGAGCATTTTGCCACCCTGAGATAGGGTCAGGTTACGAATTCCGGGAGGGAATTCATGGAAAGTGGAAGCAGTGGGACAGACGTGTCGGCACACTGCAAACCACAGTTCTCTAGAGGATGCTCTGGAGTTCATTTTATGGGAGATAGGATCAGAAATGACCCCTTCTCTGTCTGAAGATGGTCTTTGGCCACCGCCGCCTCGGGCAGCATCTGTTGAAGCTCTCGTAGCTGTGTGTCTGGGTCTAATTCTGTGTTGTTCATTGCTGGTGATGTAAGAAATCTGTTAAATTAGGTCCAGCATGGGCTGGCCATGTCATCTGGTTATTAGGTTCTCTCACCGGCAGTCTTTCATGTCTTGATTGTGTAACCTGTCTCTGCACCTGTGACAGGAGCGAGACCTGTCTGTATCTGGTATATTCACTGCCCGTGATGGGGGTGAACTGACTGTGTTTTCTGCTTTCTTAATGAACTGTTTGTATGTTTTTGGACTGTGACTGATGTTATTTTAGAACTGACTCTACTGTGTTGAATATCCTGAGTTAACAAGAGGTAACATGGCCATTGGCAGAGAAATAGCTAAAACAATTGTCTGATCTCCACAGTGTGTTAGCAAAAGAAAAGGAACTTGCCAGCCCCTACAGGAGAGATTCTTGGCTATACTTTCTTTGTCTATTGTGAGTCCCTGGTGGGCCAAATTTGTCCACGTGTGTCGTTGTCTGTCTTTGTTTCATTAGAATAAATGTCTGTTCTATGTTTCATGTTCAGAAAGATAAAAAGGGTTAAAAATAATAGACAAGTTCCCCTGCTCTGCGGCTGGAAGTGAGGCACAGCATGAGGAGCCCTGGCAAAAATGATTCTTTGCACAAGTTGCTCTTGGGGACGCTAAGAACTTTTTGGCTTTCCTGGTAAAGAAACTGATTTTCTTTTCTTCCCCCAAGATTGAAAAGAAGATTTCAGTGTAAGTTTTATCTGGGATCAGATAAGGCCTTGATGAACTACTTCCGGAATTTGTAGATAGGGCTAAATTAAGAACTTTCACATTTAAGACAAAGCTCAGAGTGGGCTCAGCAGAAGCTGGTGTGACATTCCTGTTGTCATGGTCACTCTGACTAGCTCCTAGAAAGGTGTTTTCTGGAATTTGTTTTATTGCCTTGCTTCTTCCTTGGGGAAGACAGGTCAGCCTCAGACCCAAGGACATTTACAAGAGACAGTTTATGGTCCAGGAGCTATATAATGATTATGCTGGAGAAATTAGAATTACAGCCTGACTTGCCTACTCCAGCTGCCATTCCAAGAAATGCATACAGAATTATTGTAGATTTAGAAGAGTGTTTTTATACTGTTCCTTTAAGATGAGAGGTTTACATGCAGTGAGTATGCTTATAATTTTTTGAGAGACCATGAAGCGATATCACTAGAACATTTTGCCTCAAGGAATGGCTAATAGCCTTACAAGAAGTTAAGAGTAAGAAAAGTAAAAACAAAAAACAGTTTCAATTGGCCTTTGGAGCCCTGCCATGGTCTCATTGATTATTGAGTTTAGCAGGTGACAAGGTGCTTCTTTTGAAATTACAGCCAGAAAAAGTAAGAAAATTTTGTTTGAAAAAAATAATAATAAGCTGTGCATTTACTTCATTTTTGTCTATAACTGGTTTTAAAAGTATAAGAATGTTCTGCAGGTCTTGGTTATAGATTATTTCCCTATCAGGTATTGGGTATGGTTAAAAATTTGCAACTTTGGTAAAAGAAAGTTGACTTAAAACTGGTAACTCAGGTTTAGAGTCATTCAAAAACCAGATGTATAGAGATAGGATTTAAAACAATGTCTCTTATGAGTTATTAAAAACTGCACTATCATGCATTCATGTATAAGAACTGACAGCCAACTTTGTAACCTGAAAGTAATGCATTTAGTGTTGATTTTAGAGAAAATAGATTGTTTGTATTTTTAAAAATGGTTTTGTTTCTCAAAATTATGGTTACACTCTAGTATTACAAAAAGAAACTTAAAAAATAGTTAAACAATGGCTGCAGTTGGCAGTTAAATCGTGAACTCCAGAAATTTTGACTCACTCATGTTTATGGTTGAAAAGTAAATAGAGCAGGTAGAAATGATTGCTAGAGTAAGAAAAAATAAGAACAGCTGTGACACAGTACCAGCCTGCTGTCAATTAGATAGAGTGGTAAAGACAAATTTAGCCCCCCCCTTAAGAAAGAGAGAAGATATCTGTGGGGGTCTTAGAAGACTCATCACCCTTCCTTTCAAGACAACCCAGCCAGTCTGATGGGACTGGTAGAGTCTTTGATGTTTTCCCTCCAGCCCACCTGGGATGATCATCAATAGCATTTACAGGTTCTCTTTACTATTGAAGAGAAGGAAAGAATTCTATTAGAAGCCTGTAAGAATGTTCCTGGTGACAACGCGCAGCCTATGCAGCTTCCCAATGAGATTGATGCCGGATTCCCCCTTAACTGCAGGTAAGGGACGGCTGGTGCTCTACCATCAGGCTCTAGCGGGTCTCCAAGGGCAGCGAGATGGCCCACCAATTTGGCCAAGGTAAGAGAAGTCCTTCAGGGACCAAACAAGACACTGTCTGTGTTTCTTGAGAGGTTACTGGAAGATTTAGTTAAGGAGGTGGAGAAAGTGTACTAAGAAAGAAAGAAAGAAAGAAAGAAAGAAAGAAAGGAAGGAAAAAACAAAGAAAGAAAGAAAGAAAGAAAGAAAGAAAGGAAAAAAGAAAGAAAGAAAGAAGGAAAAGAGAGAAAAGGCAGATGAGATTGCAGGCAGGAAGGATTTTGGCTGCAGTGCAGGAGAGAAAGACAAGAGATAGGATAGGAATGAGACAGACAGAGAACCTGGGTGACAAAGGCGGAAGCCCCAGATATCAGTGAATGGCTAGCAGAATTCCCAAAAGTTTGGTTTGAAACTGAAGAAGCCAGGCATTAATGATTACAAGCCAGTACAAGATCTAAGAAAAGTCAATAAGAGAGTACAAGACACTTAACCTCCTCAGTTCGCTCCCACCAGAGAGAACTTTTGGCAGCATCAACAATCCTGCAGCCCCCTGACTGATGGATGACTAATGCTCACATGATACACTATCAGAGCCTGTTGTTGACTGAAAGAGTGATCTTTGCACCCCCAGCCATCTTGAATCCTGCCACCTTGCTGCCTGTGACTGATGACTCTTCTCCTATCCATCACTGTGTTGATACCCTGGCAGAAGAAACAGGTACTCGGAGCGACCTGAAGGACCAGCCCTGGCCAGGAAGTCTGAACTGGTATACAGATGGCAGCAGTTTCATGGTAGAAGGTAAGCGAATGGCGGGAGATTCAGTGGCAGATAGAAAGCGAGTACCGATATGGCTTTGTCACGGCTCATATACATGGTGCAATCTATAGACAAAGAGGGCTGCTGACATCTGCAGAAATACCGAGCCTCTTTGAACCAAAACCAAAGGGCTCAGGACACGTTGCAAAAGGAAATCAAATGGCTGCCATGGCTGCCAAGAAAGCTGCCCAGGGAGCAATGATTCTAGCAGTAAGGGTTCAAGAGACTATTTTGACACTAGAGATACCAGTTTCAGATATGCCACCAATGACCATCAAGTGATGGACAAATTGGGCTTTCACTCTGAAACCCCTTATGGGGTAATAAAAACTGAGATGGTAAATTAATCCTCCCACAAGAAGAAGGACTGTCTGATTTGGCGAAAGCTGTGGTGAGAAACAATAGAGCTTGTGCCTTAACCAATGGGAAAGAGACTGAGGGGCAACTGGCCCAGACCCTACTGGGAGATGGACTTCACAGAAGTTAAACTGGCAAAATATGGAAATAAATATCTTTTAGTTTTTATAGACACCTTTTCATGAAGAATGAAACTGCCAACATGATGACTAAGAAGATCCTGGAAGAAATCTTTCCAAGGTTTGGAATACCCAAGGTAACTGGGTCTGTTAATGGTCTTTGTTGCCCAGGTGAGTTAGGGACTGGTCACACAGCTGGGGATTAATTGGAAATTACATTGTGCTTATAAACCCCAGAGTTAAGAACAGATAGAGAGGATAAATAGAACAATTAAAGAGACCTTAACCAAATTAGCATTGGAGACCGGTGGTAATGACTGGACAGCCCTCCTTCCCTTTGCCTTGTTCTGAGTGTGGAACACTCTAGAGTGATTTAAGCTTACACCCTTTGAGATTTTGTGTGGGGTACCACTGCCACTTACGGGGGAGGGCAGAATGAATGATCCTGATGCTGTCCTTTCTAAATCCTTGTTCTCCTACATAAAAGCACTTAAAATGGTCTGACACAAGGTCTGGGAACAACTGAAAAGAGCCTATGAGACTGGAGACCTGAGTGTGCCACACCAGTTGAGAGACGCGGTTCTAGTTCAACACCACCAAGCTACCTGCGGTGTCCGACCATGTTTGGCCTACGGAGAAAGGAGCTATATCTGTGGGAGCAGGCAACCAGCTCCAAGGACTTGAAGACTCTGGGTGAAGCCGGTGCAGCATTCCAGAGGACACTAGAAACCCTGCGGTGTATTGCCAATGGAGTGCAGCACAACCATGAGGCAGCCTTTCAGGACACGCTTCAGGAATTAGACATTACCACTCTGATATTTTCCCTGGTCCCCTTTTGATTCTGTTTTTTGCTTCTTAAACAGATTAGTTACCTTTGTTACAGAGAGAGTTAGTGCTGTTCAGCTTTTATTGCTATGCCATCAATATCAAACTTTAGGACAAGAAACCAAAAGTTATGAAGGTACTGAAATGCGAGATCTGTAATCAGATTTACATTAGATGAAGTGGGCTTACATTTTTAAGATTAAAAACTATCATTAGAAGAAGTGGGGATGTAGAGTGAAAAATTATAGATGCTGGGTATATAGAATCCTTTTTAA
>NW_021625601.1:0-1163 GCF_004785775.1 Grammomys surdaster
GTTTACTTGGATAGCTGAATCAGGTTAGTTTGAGCTAAGAAATTGCCAGTGACTTAGAAAATGTCACCGTTGATGTATAATATATTGGAAATATTTTGTGAGAGCACCAAGAAACTGTGTTCCAGAGATAGCCCTCCTGCAGGCAGCCAGATATTTTGTAAGAATCTTCCAGATGGTACAGAAGGAATGAATGGATCCTGAAGAGCAGTTGAGGCCTGGTCCTGTGAGTGGCTAGGTAACGCCATTGGGGAAATTGCTGCTTCAGGGTCTGTGGAAGTCCAAGGACTCCATGGGGTTATACAATGAATTTTTGGATTGGTATCTTGAAGACTGCCTAGGAGCGGTTCATTGTGAAAGTGCTGCCTGGTGGAAGCAGAAGAACTGGGTGTATTTGAGAGTCCAGTAAAATGGGATGACCACAAAGAAGAGCAATAACAGTGGAGTACTATTGGCAGGAGCTTATGGTCTCACAGAAACTAGAGCTGAAAGATGAAACTTAACCTCTTATTGTAAGAGCCCAGGTTATCCTCAGTGAAACCTGTGGGATGCCTGTTGAGGAAAGCAGCTATCAGTGATTCGAAGACAAAGACAAAGTGATTCGAAGACCAGCATAAGACAAAGGTGACAGTTTCTTATATACACACAAGTGGATTATAGTTTGCAAACCTGAAAAGTGGTGAACATCAATAAAGTCAATGAATGAATGGAAATTTTTGCAGTTGGATTTTTGGATTCATTTGAAGGAGTATCATCACTGTGAAGTTGTGAAATGTTTATATAGACCCTATGATGTTGTACATATGTGATCTGATGTTAAGCTTTCATTTGAAGCTGGAATGTATTTTAGAAGTTCAGGAAGAGAAAAGGACATTTAGGATTCTGAGCTTTGTTGAGTCTGGACTAGACTATGGGTATTTTGGCATTGGATAGTTTCTAAGGTCCTTTGGCTTGCTATAGACCCCATAGTCTCTTTTTTTTCCTGCAAGGCAAATAGGTGCCAGGGAATGGTTTTGATTGTTTCACTATGCTTAGCCTACATGAATTTAGCACTAATCAGATATGTGGCCTTACTGAGGATGGGGTCGCTTTGTCATAGAGAGTGTGTCACATTGGAGGATTCTTGAAAATCTCAGGTCAGGACAGCTTGGTTAAAACCATCCTCC
>NW_021625602.1:0-1473 GCF_004785775.1 Grammomys surdaster
GGCTGCCTGTGGAAGAGAATAACCTGCCTTCCCTGGCGCCTTTAGCACTATGTCATCCTGAATGGTGTCCGAGTTTCTGCCATCGTGATAGTGGGAGGAATCTTTAAGTTGTAAGTCAGCCCAAATTGTCTGTCATCCCCCATAAGAGTTGTCTTATTCATGAGGTCTCTTCTCTGTGATGAATCCTTAACTAACATAGAAGTGGGAACCAGAGACTGGGTTATCATTGTGATAGGTCTGTCCATGTTGTTATTTTTGTTGGAAATTCGATTCTGGCAGTTTGGATGCTTTAAATGGAGCTTAATATGCTGAAGTATTAGCAGCAGGGAAGAGAGTGGTGCTAATAGTGATTTTAAATTAGGGGTCTTAGCACAGTAGATTTCAAAGGAGAGGAGTATTAATGTGAGACTTAGAAAATATCTTTTGTTATTTTGGTGAAGAATGGGGCTTCTTTGTGCGCTTGTCTTCAGAGTATTCTGGAGGGTAAGTAAAAGAGATCTAAATAAATACAATTAATAAAGGGAGCCTCAAAGAGCCCTAAATTAGACTTTGTTCTGTTGTTCACTCTCATGGGAAACATTTGAAGAAGTAGAGTAAAATGGGAAACAGAAAGTCCAAAATGGAGGGGTTCAAATATAGTGTTGAGAATAGGGTATCAGGAAGGAGAATGGAGTTAAATCATGTAACCACAGATACTAAATGGAAGTAACTGAGAATTGATCAGAGGGGAATATACTCCCCAGCTAGGGGTTCTCCTTGTAGATTTTCAGTTGAAAAAGGCATGGTCTATATTATGTAGGCCTTTTAATGCTGCAGTTTTTTTTTCATTTGGACAAAAAAAGATGTGATTCTGATTCAAATTGCCAAGAGATGGACGGAGATGGCTGCTGTCAGTTGTCAACATGACTACGTATGTTGTGAACTAAAATCGATAAATGGGAGAAAAATCACAGATCCAGATCATGGGCTAGAAAACAGAGGGTTATGGTCCAAATCATGCCGTGTTATTACAGTAACTTTGGATAGAGATCTTGAGAATACTGGCTCTGAAAAGCTTTGTGTTTATCCATGAGAATATCAATCTTAAATACCAAGAGAGAGAGAGGCAGGGTTTTTCTGAGTTCAAGGCCAACCTAGAACAAAGAAAGAAAAGAATAGTATTCTTTATTTGGTAAAGGTAAAGAAAATATTAGTTCCAAGCTCGGTGGTGCACAAATCAAGTGTGTGAGACAAGAAGATCACTTGGTTCAAGGTTAGTCTACAGATCATGTTCGAAGACAGCAATACTTAGAGAGTGAGCAAACCATTGAGACTAGGTTGCTGGGATAAATGCCGTTGAACTAGGGGCCCTGTTCCAGCACGAGCAACTGATTGAACTTGGAAGTTTTGGGCAAGTTGCTATGGCTTTAGAACCCAGAATATTAACGTTTACTTGGATAGCTGAATCAGGTTAGTTTGAGCTAAGAAATTGCC
>NW_021625603.1:0-839 GCF_004785775.1 Grammomys surdaster
GGATTCTGAGCTTTGTTGAGTCTGGACTAGACTATGGGTATTTTGGCTTTGGATACTTTCTAAGGTCCTTTGGCTTGCTATAGCCGCCATAGAAAATGTTTTTGATTGTTTCACTATGCTCAGCCTACATGAATTTAGCACTAATCAGATATGTGGCCTTTTGAGGATGGGGTCGCATTGTCATAGGAAGTGTGTCACAATGGATGATTCTTGAAAATCTCAGGTCAGGACAGCTTGGTTAAAACCATCCTCCTGGCTGCCTGTGGAAGAGAATAACCTGCCTTCCCTGGCGCCTTTAGCACTATGTCATCCTGAATGGTGTCCGAATTTCTGCCATCGTGATAGTGGGAGGAATCTTTAAGTTGTAAGTCAGCCCAAATTGACTGTCATCCCCCATAAGAGTTTTCTTACTCATGGGGTCTCTTCTCTGTGATGAATCCTTAACTAACATAGAAGTGGGTACCAGAGACTGGGTTATCATTGTGATAGGTCTGTCCATGTTGTTATTTTTGTTGGAAATTCGATTCTTGCTGTTTGGATGCTTTAAATGGAGCTTAATATGCTGAAGTATTAGCAGCAGGGAAGAGAGTGGTGCTAATAGTGATTTTAAATTAGGGGTCTTAGCACAGTAGATTTCAAAGGAGAGGAGTATTAATGTGAGACTTAGAAAATATCTTTTGTTATTTTGGTGAAGAATGGGGCTTCTTTGTGCGCTTGTCTTCAGAGTATTATGGAGGGTAAGTAAAAGAGATCTAAATAAATACAATTAATAAAGGGAGCCTCAAAGAGCCGTAAATTAGACTTTGTTCTGTTGTTCACTCTCATGGGAAACATTTGAA
>NW_021625603.1:939-1768 GCF_004785775.1 Grammomys surdaster
AGAATAGGGTATCAGGAAGTAGAATGGAGTTAAATCATGTAACCACAGATACTAAATGGAAGTAACTGAGTATTGACCAGAGGGGAATATACTCCCCAGCTAGAGGTTCTCCTTGTAGATTTTCAGTTGAAAAAGGCATGGTCTATATTATGTAGGCCTTTTAATGCTGCAGTTTTTTTTTCATTTGGACAAAAAAAGATGTGATTCTGATTCAAATTGCCAAGAGATGGACGGAGATGGCTGCTGTCAGTTGTCAACATGACTACATATGTTGTGAACTAAAATCGATAAATGGGAGAAAAATCACAGATCCAGATCATGGGCTAGAAAACAGAGGGTTATGGTCCAAATCATGCCGTGGTATTCCAGTAACTTTGGATAGAGATCTTGAGAATACTGGCTCTTAAAAGCTTTGTGTTTATCCATGAGAATATCAATCTTAAATCCCAAGAGAGAGAGAGGCAGGGTTTTTCTGAGTTCAAGGCCAACATTGAACAAAGAAAGATAAGAATAGTATTCTTTATTTGGTAACGGTAAAGAAAATATTAGTTCCAAGCTCGGTGGTGCAAAAATCAAGTGTGTGATACAAGCAGATCACTTGGTTCAAGGTTAGTCTACAGATCATGTTCGAAGACAGCAATACTTAGACAGTGAGCAAACCATTGAGACTAGGTTGCTGGGATAAATGCCATTGAACTAGGGGCCCTGTTCCAGCACGAGCAACTGATTGAACTTGGAAGTTTTGGGCAAGTTGCTATGGCTTTAGAATCCAGAATATTAAAGTTTACTTGGATAGCTGAATCAGGTTAGTTTGAGCTAAGAAATTGCC
>NW_021625604.1:0-1468 GCF_004785775.1 Grammomys surdaster
AAACAATGAAAGATACATGGCCAGGTGTTAAAAGTGTTTCTGCTTTATAACAAACACACTTCCTAAGTGAAATGTCACATGTATAACGATTTAGGAGTTTTCAGCACTGTTGTACTTGCCTTTACCTCTGGAAGTAAAAATACACTGCAATGCGTGTATCTTTAATTTAGGTTTGTACAATACGTTCTATAGTGCTTTTCTGCTGGAATTTAGCAACTTACTTGGACATTCCATATGAAACAATGAAAGAGACATAGCCGGGTGTTAAAAGTGTTTCTGCTTTAAACCAAACACACTTCCTAACGGAAATGTCACATGTAACATGATTTAGGTGTTTTCATATCTGTTATACTTACCTGTAGCTCTGGAAGTAAGAATACACTGCAATGCGTGTATCTTTACATTAGGTTTGTTCAATACATTCTATAGTGCTTTTCTGCTGGAATCCAGCAACTTACTTGGACATTCCATATCAAACAATGAAAGATACATGGCCGGGTGTTAAAAGTGTTTCTGCTTTAAAACAAACACACTTCCTAACTGAAATGTCACATGTAACATGATTTACGTGTTTTCAGCTGTGTTGTGCTTGCCTTTAGCTCTGGAAGTAAGAATATACTGCAATGCGTGTATCTTTACATTAGGTTTTTTCAGTACGTTCTATAGTGCTTTTCTGCAGGAATCTAGCAACTTACTTGGACATTCCTTATGAAAAATGAAAGAGACATAGCCGGGTGTTAAAAGTGTTTCTCTTTTAAAAGAAAAACACTTCCTAACTGAAATGTCACATGTAACATGATTTAGGTGTTTTCAGCTGTGTTGTACTTGCCTTTAGCTCTGGAAGTAAGAAAACACTGCAATGCATGTATCTTTACATTAGGTTTGTTCAATATGTTCTATAGTGCTTTTCTGCTGGAATCTAGCAACTTACTTGGATATGCCATACCAAACAATGAAAGATACATGGCCGGGTGTTAAAAGTGTTTCTGCTTTAAACCAAACACACTTCCTAACTGAAATGTCACATGTAACATGATTTATGTGTTTTCAGCTCTGTTGTACTTGCCTTTAGCTCTGGAAGTAAGAATACACTAAAATGCATGTATCTTTATATTAGGTTTGTTCAATACATTCTATAGTGCTTTTTTGTTGGAATTTAGCAACTTACTTGGACATTCCATATGAAACAATGAAAGAGACATAGCCGGGTGTTAAAATTGTTTCTGCTTTAAAACAAACATACATCCTAACTGAAATGTCACATGTAACATGATTTAGGTGTTTTCAGCTGTGTTGTACTTGCCTTTAGCTCTGGAAGTAAGAATACACTGCAATTCGTGTATCTTTACATTAGGTTTGTTCAATACGTTCTACAGTGCTTTTCTGCTGGAATCTAGCAACTTACTTGGACATGCCATATCAAACAATGAAAGATACATGGCCGGGTGTTACAAGTGTTTCTCTTTTA
>NW_021625605.1:0-1807 GCF_004785775.1 Grammomys surdaster
GAGAGAGAGAGAGAGAGAGAGAGAGAGAGAGAGAGAGAGAGAGAGAAATTTAGTGAGCAATATCTTCATTTTTTCAATAGCTATTAAAAAAGTTTTGTTACAAACCAAACACTATAGAATATTATTCTGTCTCAAAAGGCACAGAAGTTACTCAGGTCCTGCCTGGGAACAGATATCCAGAGGTCCTCTGTCCTGTGATGGTGGAAGTATGTGCCAGGGTCAGGGAGAATGTCACTTTCAGTAGCAAAATGCATCGTCATTTCTGCTCAGGGCAAAACAAGAACATCTATCATCCAGTTATTCTTTCAGACATGGTTAGAATGAGCTCTGATGAAGGTGGACTGGCAATACTCCTCCGAGAGCAGGAAACCCCAACCACAGCAGACAGAGCTTTCAAGCTCAGCAGGACACTGCAGATCATACATAGAAAGTGGAAATGAAACACAAGACTTGATATGAGAAGAAAATTCTATCTTCAAGTCTACCTCTACTCTGAACTCAGCAAATTTTCTGGAACATGTGCTGCTGTGTCTTATTTCTCTGTCTCTTGTATGTGCTGCTTTCTCTATAAATGACATTTCTTAACACACTCCATCAGTGTAAGCTCATCAATTCAAACTCATCCTTAACAAACATAGTCAGACATGCCCAGCCTTTTAACTCTTTGACCCAGTATATGCTTACTATTATAAGCAGGAATACAGAATCTGAATAACCATGTATTATAGTATCCTAGAAGGAATGGAATAGTATTATAGTATTATCCACACTGAATATTTCTGCCGGGAATTATAGGCCCAATAGGCAAATTATTATTATTAATAGCAACAACAACAACAATAACAATCTACAATAAACAATGTAGCTTTTCAGGAGGAAAATACATAATAAAATAAATGAAGACAAATATTTACAATTGTTTGCTGCTTTAATTACTATCCTTTTATAGTTAATACATGTGGTGTGCAGGAATCGACGTTTCTCAACATCCTAGGATTAATAAGGTTAAATATTTATACTTTGGGTACAGTGAAAAGATTTTAATTTACTTTTATTGAAATTGACAAGGTCTTGCCTCTGAATCTCCAGTTGAAGAAACAGAACAATCTATTTTCTAGGCAAGTTGGTAAGGGATTGAGTAGCACAGGTTTGGGTGATTTTCCACCTGCTAGTGGGTAAACAACAGCAGCCCTGGCATATTCAGGGCTATGGGTACTGAGTGGAAATTCTCTGGCTATAGCTACCAGCTATGTATTTACTCAGCTGTTAGTGAACCCAGCAGCTGGGAACGGGGTCTCTAGCTAGCTATAAGGAAACTACCAGGGATTCATTTATTCACTCTTAAACTGTAAGCGCTTGGCAGGGCATCTGGTTACACTTTCCTGGGTTAGGACTGGGTACCCAGGAGACACAGCTGTGAGCAGAGCAGCTGGAATCTTTGAGATGTTAAATAGAAAACTCAAAAGTTTTAGAATTTTAGCAGCATTTTTTTGTATGTGGTCAATGGGCCGCTGAGCGGGATCTGGATGTGCTCTGAAGCTCTGATGCACCGCAGGCTGAGGTCACGTTGAACTTAGACTGTGTAGCTTTTCTTGCTTTTACAATATAAGATTTTGAATGGGGGTCGACATGACAAAGGGACTTCACAAAGGATTTTGGTGGATATCAATGTCTATAAAAATATTTGAAGAGGTAGGAAAAAAACTGTATGGTATGACAGGATGAGAAGAAGGAAATTCAGGAATTGTCCATGTTTAGATTTTTTTTTTTATCCTTGCCTTGTCATGTAGTTCTCACACCAATAGAG
>NW_021625606.1:0-1806 GCF_004785775.1 Grammomys surdaster
GAGAGAGAGAGAGAGAGAGAGAGAGAGAGAGAGAGAGAGAGAGAGAAATTTAGTGAGCAATATCTTCATTTTTTCAATAGCTATTAAAAAAGTTTTGTTACAAACCAAACACTATAGAATATTATTCTGTCTCAAAAGGCACAGAAGTTACTCAGGTCCTGCCTGGGAACAGATATCCAGAGGTCCTCTGTCCTGTGATGGTGGAAGTATGTGCCAGGGTCAGGGAGAATGTCACTTTCAGTAGCAAAATGCATCGTCATTTCTGCTCAGGGCAAAACAAGAACATCTATCATCCAGTTATTCTTTCAGACATGGTTAGAATGAGCTCTGATGAAGGTGGACTGGCAATACTCCTCCGAGAGCAGGAAACCCCAACCACAGCAGACAGAGCTTTCAAGCTCAGCAGGACACTGCAGATCATACATAGAAAGTGGAAATGAAACACAAGACTTGATATGAGAAGAAAATTCTATCTTCAAGTCTACCTCTACTCTGAACTCAGCAAATTTTCTGGAACATGTGCTGCTGTGTCTTATTTCTCTGTCTCTTGTATGTGCTGCTTTCTCTATAAATGACATTTCTTAACACACTCCATCAGTGTAAGCTCATCAATTCAAACTCATCCTTAACAAACATAGTCAGACATGCCCAGCCTTTTAACTCTTTGACCCAGTATATGCTTACTATTATAAGCAGGAATACAGAATCTGAATAACCATGTATTATAGTATCCTAGAAGGAATGGAATAGTATTATAGTATTATCCACACTGAATATTTCTGCCGGGAATTATAGGCCCAATAGGCAAATTATTATTATTAATAGCAACAACAACAACAATAACAATCTACAATAAACAATGTAGCTTTTCTGGAGGAAAATACATAATAAAATAAATGAAGACAAATATTTACAATTGTTTGCTGCTTTAATTACTATCCTTTTATAGTTAATACATGTGGTGTGCAGGAATCGACGTTTCTCAACATCCTAGGATTAATAAGGTTAAATATTTATACTTTGGGTACAGTGAAAAGATTTTAATTTACTTTTATTGAAATTTACAAGGTCTTGCCTCTGAATCTCCAGTTGAAGAAACAGAACAATCTATTTTCTAGGCAAGTTGGTAAGGGATTGAGTAGCACAGGTTTGGGTGATTTTCCACCTGCTAGTGGGTAAACAACAGCAGCCCTGGCATATTCAGGGCTATGGGTACTGAGTGGAAATTCTCTGGCTATAGCTACCAGCTATGTATTTACTCAGCTGTTAGTGAACCCAGCAGCTGGGAACGGGGTCTCTAGCTAGCTATAAGGAAACTACCAGGGATTCATTTATTCACTCTTAAACTGTAAGCGCTTGGCAGGGCATCTGGTTACACTTTCCTGGGTTAGGACTGGGTACCCAGGAGACACAGCTGTGAGCAGAGCAGCTGGAATCTTTGAGATGTTAAATAGAAAACTCAAAAGTTTTAGAATTTTAGCAGCATTTTTTTGTATGTGGTCAATGGGCCGCTGAGCGGGATCTGGATGTGCTCTGAAGCTCTGATGCACCGCAGGCTGAGGTCACGTTGAACTTAGACTGTGTAGCTTTTCTTGCTTTTACAATATAAGATTTTGAATGGGGGTCGACATGACAAAGGGACTTCACAAAGGATTTTGGTGGATATCAATGTCTATAAAAATATTTGAAGAGGTAGGAAAAAAACTGTATGGTATGACAGGATGAGAAGAAGGAAATTCAGGAATTGTCCATGTTTAGATTTTTTTTTTATCCTTGCCTTGTCATGTAGTTCTCACACCAATAGAG
>NW_021625607.1:0-2146 GCF_004785775.1 Grammomys surdaster
GCAGAGAGGTAGAGGTAGAGGAGTAGAGGCTGGCCATGACCCCGTGGAGAGAGGGGGAAGGGAAGGGGGAAGAGGCAGAGAGAGGCTACAGGCAAGAGATCGAGATTGAGAGAGAGAGAGGAAGGGGCAAACAGCCCCTTTTATAGTGGGCAGGCCTACCTGGCTGTTGTCAGGTAACTGTGGAGGTGGAGTTTAGACAGAATACTAACATCCCCCCGTTTTGGTTTAATTAAAAAAGAAAAATTAGAAAGAGGTGACGGCGAAGCAGGAATAGGGTCGTCGTGATATCTGGCTACTTCCTGCTGGCATTGGGGGTGACGTGTCTCTAGGGGGAACCTAGAAGAATGGGTATGGGGGATGTTTGTCCGGTCTTAGGAGAGTTGGCTGTTTCCAGCTTTCCAGGGTCTGTGGAGCCATCTGATGATAGGCCAGAAGGAACAGGTCCAGTAGAAGCAGCTGTGTGTGTGACAGGAGATGGAGCATCTGGAGGTTGCTTCTCTGAGCTGTTCTGGATGTGCCTGGACTTGACAAGATGTAGGGAATAAGATTAAGTACATTTGGGAGAAAGAAAATTTTTTTAAGATGTACATTTGAAACCCAGAGGGATCCCACCCTTTGTAATAGGTAGTAAGAGGGAACTTTAGGCAGATGTATTTTGGTCTGTGAGAGGTAGATCTGAGTGGGTTTCCTGTAGCTTATAAGTTTACAAAAGAGATAACAGCATGAGTTAACAACACAAGCAGTCTTTAAGATGAGCCTTTGCTGGATCGTATAGTGGAATGTTTTATTAGAGTTAAGCAAGTTTATAGGAACTCAGATAATTTAGGACAGTAGGATAGTAAGAAAAGGAAATATGAAGCATTTAATTGATGGCAACTGAGTTTAGGTAATGAGGTAACAGTTAATCTGTAAAAGCTTAGCTGTCAATGTAGTCAGAAGTCTGAGGAAGAATAAACAATAATCTACCAGTTATTTTAAAAAATGACAGAGTCCACTAGCCAACATTTCCCATTGTCTCCATACTCTCTTGGGTAAAGTCAGTTTGGCTTCCAAGCATAGAAGACTCAGGGCTTTTTTCTGTGGAATGGATACGTGTGACATGAGAAATAACTTACCTTGGTTTGACTTAGCTAAGTCATTTGACTCAGAGTATCCAGTTTAGCCCACTACATTTGTTCACATACAATCCAGGCTGTATCTTCTAGGAGTCCGGTGTCCTTCTGAAACCATCTTGGGTCAACTGTTAGAGGCTTTGGGAATTCTGTTGGGTATAAACTTAAATATACTATTAGCAGACTTCTGACAAGATTGAGAGCCATAAGGATTGGTTGTAACTGAATAGAATTTAATAGCAGTAGTAAAAATCTATCAAGACAGAGCCTTTCCTGTCCTGTCTTAAGTAACTTTGGCAGGTTGTGTAGGTAGAGAAAAGCACATTTTTGTATTAGCAAAGAAACATTTGTCTAGGACCAGAATAAGAAAGCTGGATCGTACGGCTGGCGGGTTGGGGATGTGAGCCACAGGTGCTGTGGGTCAAGTCTGCAGCATCGTCAGCAGGGCGGGACTTCCTACTAAGGGCCAGAAGTCACTGCCCAGTGTCTCTGGCAGCTAGAGTTTTACAGGTCCCGGGCAGAGAGGGAGAGTGCCTCCCTCGCATGCTCGGGCAGCCAAGCCCTTTTTGTGGGTGGTTGCGCACATGGGGAAGCAAGTCTCAGAGAGGGTCCCTGGCAGGATGCAAGGAGTAGACCCAGAGCAGAGCTAAGAACCACAGAGGGGAAGGGAGCAAGCAGGGTCCCGGACCGCTGCTTTTCAGGCAAACTGGCTGAACTAAGTGGGTCTAGTAGGCCACAAATGATGGAGGAGGCAAAGGGGGAAAGGGAGCATGCAGGGGCTGCTTTTCAGGCAAACTGGCTGGCCACAGATGACAGAGGAGGGGGAGTAGCGCAAGAAAGACTGACCCCTGGAGGAGACATGCTAGGCACTAGAGTTGGAGCTGGTGCTTCTGAGGCAGAGAACAGTCTGTCCAGGCCTGGCCTGGGGTACTCAGCCACGAGAAACTGTCTCAAGAGGAGAGGGGAAATGTCTCACCCAAGGGGAGCAATCCTAGAACGAGGGTCAGGGAAGGAGGACAGGGTTAGCTTCTAGC
>NW_021625608.1:0-2146 GCF_004785775.1 Grammomys surdaster
GCAGAGAGGTAGAGGTAGAGGAGTAGAGGCTGGCCATGACCCCGTGGAGAGAGGGGGAAGGGAAGGGGGAAGAGGCAGAGAGAGGCTACAGGCAAGAGATCAAGATTGAGAGAGAGAGAGGAAGGGGCAAACAGCCCCTTTTATAGTGGGCAGGCCTACCTGGCTGTTGTCAGGTAACTGTGGAGGTGGAGTTTAGACAGAATACTAACATCCCCCCGTTTTGGTTTAATTAAAAAAGAAAAATTAGAAAGAGGTGACGGCGAAGCAGGAATAGGGTCGTCGTGATATCTGGCTACTTCCTGCTGGCATTGGGGGTGACGTGTCTCTAGGGGGAACCTAGAAGAATGGGTATGGGGGATGTTTGTCCGGTCTTAGGAGAGTTGGCTGTTTCCAGCTTTCCAGGGTCTGTGGAGCCATCTGATGATAGGCCAGAAGGAACAGGTCCAGTAGAAGCAGCTGTGTGTGTGACAGGAGATGGAGCATCTGGAGGTTGCTTCTCTGAGCTGTTCTGGATGTGCCTGGACTTGACAAGATGTAGGGAATAAGATTAAGTACATTTGGGAGAAAGAAAATTTTTTTAAGATGTACATTTGAAACCCAGAGGGATCCCACCCTTTGTAATAGGTAGTAAGAGGGAACTTTAGGCAGATGTATTTTGGTCTGTGAGAGGTAGATCTGAGTGGGTTTCCTGTAGCTTATAAGTTTACAAAAGAGATAACAGCATGAGTTAACAACACAAGCAGTCTTTAAGATGAGCCTTTGCTGGATCGTATAGTGGAATGTTTTATTAGAGTTAAGCAAGTTTATAGGAACTCAGATAATTTAGGACAGTAGGATAGTAAGAAAAGGAAATATGAAGCATTTAATTGATGGCAACTGAGTTTAGGTAATGAGGTAACAGTTAATCTGTAAAAGCTTAGCTGTCAATGTAGTCAGAAGTCTGAGGAAGAATAAACAATAATCTACCAGTTATTTTAAAAAATGACAGAGTCCACTAGCCAACATTTCCCATTGTCTCCATACTCTCTTGGGTAAAGTCAGTTTGGCTTCCAAGCATAGAAGACTCAGGGCTTTTTTCTGTGGAATGGATACGTGTGACATGAGAAATAACTTACCTTGGTTTGACTTAGCTAAGTCATTTGACTCAGAGTATCCAGTTTAGCCCACTACGTTTGTTCACATACAATCCAGGCTGTATCTTCTAGGAGTCCAGTGTCCTTCTGAAACCATCTTGGGTCAACTGTTAGAGGCTTTGGGAATTCTGTTGGGTATAAACTTAAATATACTATTAGCAGACTTCTGACAAGATTGAGAGCCATAAGGATTGGTTGTAACTGAATAGAATTTAATAGCAGTAGTAAAAATCTATCAAGACAGAGCCTTTCCTGTCCTGTCTTAAGTAACTTTGGCAGGTTGTGTAGGTAGAGAAAAGCACATTTTTGTATTAGCAAAGAAACATTTGTCTAGGACCAGAATAAGAAAGCTGGATCGTACGGCTGGCGGGTTGGGGATGTGAGCCACAGGTGCTGTGGGTCAAGTCTGCAGCAGCGTCAGCAGGGCGGGACTTCCTACTAAGGGCCAGAAGTCACTGCCCAGTGTCTCTGGCAGCTAGAGTTTTACAGGTCCCGGGCAGAGAGGGAGAGTGCCTCCCTCGCATGCTCGGGCAGCCAAGCCCTTTTTGTGGGTGGTTGCGCACATGGGGAAGCAAGTCTCAGAGAGGGTCCCTGGCAGGATGCAAGGAGTAGACCCAGAGCAGAGCTAAGAACCACAGAGGGGAAGGGAGCAAGCAGGGTCCCGGACCGCTGCTTTTCAGGCAAACTGGCTGAACTAAGTGGGTCTAGTAGGCCACAAATGATGGAGGAGGCAAAGGGGGAAAGGGAGCATGCAGGGGCTGCTTTTCAGGCAAACTGGCTGGCCACAGATGACAGAGGAGGGGGAGTAGCGCAAGAAAGACTGACCCCTGGAGGAGACATGCTAGGCACTAGAGTTGGAGCTGGTGCTTCTGAGGCAGAGAACAGTCTGTCCAGGCCTGGCCTGGGGTACTCAGCCACGAGAAACTGTCTCAAGAGGAGAGGGGAAATGTCTCACCCAAGGGGAGGAATCCTAGAACGAGGGTCAGGGAAGGAGGACAGGGTTAGCTTCTAGC
>NW_021625609.1:0-4843 GCF_004785775.1 Grammomys surdaster
ATATGAAATGTAAATAAAACATCCAATAAAAAAATTAAAAAAAAAAAAAAAAAGAAAAAAAAAGTGTCAAGGCAACTCTGAATGTAGAGATAGCCACACTATGCATCTCTCTCTTCAACTGTAACACATGCAAATAGTTGTATACACTAAAGTGATATCTTCCAGACTCATTATTAGAAGTTATAAGTTATCTGAAGAATTTATCAAAGGTTTATGGTAGCTATTATCTTACTAATATAGAGATTCGGGTGCTATTAAATAAAAAGAGAAAAATTATATAGAAATAAAAATATATCAGAAAAACAAGTAAAATGCTGCTGACTGGCTTTAAACATTTAACAAATGAAGTAAATGCCATAATTAACATGACTCTTAAAGGATGATTACAATATAATCACTGCTGGGTGGTGTGTGGAGTGCTCTTGGTGCCAGTTTAGGGATATTAGCAAGAATATATACATCTGGCTAGGACAAGGGAGTAGGCTCAGGCAAGAATTTGGCATCAGGCTAAGACAAGGCTCAAGATGAATACAGCTGAGGAATGTGCTCTTCGTATCTTGATGCAAGCTCATTAAGTCCTTGAATACAGTAATCCTTGTTTATACCTCCTTTGTTCCTTAACTACTCTCTTTATGCCATTTAAGCCTTGATTGTTCCTTGACTACTTTGTCTTTGACCTAGAACCGATCCTATTCTTTGCATGTACCTAGAATGGTACATAAACGGACTGGAGAAAAATAAACCCACTTCAGCACTGGCTGGGGTCAGGTTATAGTCTAATTGTCTTTTCTTCTTTTAATTCTCTCTCCCTCCCTTGAGACCCTGTTGACTGACTGAGCTGGCTTGGTCAGTGGTGTCACATGCCTTTAATTTCAGCACTAGGGAGGCAGAGGCAGGCTGGACTCTGTTAGTTTGAGCCTAATCTACAGAATGAGTTCCAGGGCAGCCAGGGTTATACACAGAAACCCTGTCTTTGAAAAACAAACAAATGAACAAATAAACACCCATAAGAAAAAATGGAGAAAATTACTATACACACTAAGCACTTCAGATTCACAGCTGCCCACTCACCTGTAGTAGTTTTAATCATATCCATCACCTTCTTCAGATCAACCTTTCCACTAGCTGCAAGAAAAGGCACCATGAGATTAATATCATCAACATAGAAAAGGAAACTTAAGATATATTTTTGGTGAAAGGGAATCCAATAAAAATCTCTACCACATGAATTTCCATTTACTTCTTAAATTTTTGGACCTCAAGATATTAATGTGATCTCCATTAAATGGGCAGGTCACTAATACCAAGGAAACTGGTTTGGGACAAGTATATTCTCCATGGTGTTTTGGAAGCCATTATTAATAACTTTGATGATTCTGCTGTATTTTGACCAGTATTCCAGTAACTTCATGTACTAATAAAGAGCTGAAGCAGGGGGTCACCAACCTAGTCTCGCATGTTCTAGCTTCCTTTCCACAAGAACTAATGTCTGGATGTATTGGTACAGATGGGAAGAGACACAGAAAAACAGATGAATGGAACAGATGTATGGAAGTTTGTGGTAAGAATTTTGTTTTCTTAAAAAAACCCAGTTATGTTATGTAGATATGCTTTTATTTTAATCCCAGGTGTGGGATATAGCTCTACTTCAGATTATTCACAGTCACTAATTATGATTGTCTTGTGTTCTAGGAGGGGCATGATAAAAGGCTCCATTCCTCTTTCCCACTCCCCACTTCCCCCTCTACCTCCACTATACAGCCTCTGTATCCCCTCCCACATCCCTGAATAAACTTCACATGTGAGACCTGTAGCATGGCGTGGCTTTATGGATCCCACGATATAGATCCAACAATGATGTCAGAGGAGCAGAAGGAACTAGAAGGCATCCTGCACCATCATCAGAACCATCAGAACTTCAGATTTCACCAACAGGAGAAGGAAAGGGTGGAAGGATGGGTCTATTGACTTCTCTACAGATTTTCATACTACTATAATTTGTGTGCACATGTTTGAGCCTCTCTCTCTCTGTCTCTCTCTCTCTCTCTCTCTCTCTCTGTCTTTCTCTCTCTGTCTCTCTCTCTCTATCTCTCTCTCTCCCTCCTTCACTTCCTCTCTCCCTCCCTGTGTGTGTGTGTGTGTGTGTGTGTGTGTAAGAGAGGATTTTAGCTCTATGTATTCCAGGCTAGCTTGGAACTCACTGTATAGACTAGGATAGCCTCAAATTCACAGACATCTGCCTGTCTCAGCCTCCTGAGTGCTGGGATTAAAAGCATTTTAGCAATTCTTATAGAAACCAACTGATAATGCTGATTTTGTTTAATTATAATAAAGATCCAGATTTACTCTTACTTTACTAATAGTTCCTCCAGTTTTTCTAATATGTATCTGTCACCAATTACATCTATTTAAAAATAGATTAGATGTAACACAAAGATAAGGAGATATCCTGGGCCTATTTGTAGCACTTACCGTCCACAGGGAGGTCTTCAGACAGCTTCGAAAATTCCTCTTCACTGAGTTTGATTCCCAGACTTTTCAGGACATTGTCCAGGTTATTTACTTGAACCTTTCCCTCTTAGAAAAAGATAACACGGGAATAAAAAAGGTGTATTTTACCAACATCTTCCATATGTAAACACATTATTAGCATCTTTGTGGGGTAAAGTGGTTTTAATGGCATCAACTTACTAAGTTGAAATCATGTTTCCAAGAATCCCATTTTTCTATACATGTTTTTTATTTTTTCCTTCTGTGATGTCACTTGAACCCAGGGCCTCACGCATGCTAAGCTATACCTCTGAGTCACACCCACAGCCTTTCTGTATAGCCTTGAGGTAGTATTTGTCAAAGAGAAACCTGCATAACTGCAGAGTAGAAATGAGGTTGCAGGTCGCTACACTCTGTGCAGCTTTCTTCTTCTGTCTACTGTGTCTACTGATGCAGAGAGTGTTTGCATGGGGCTGTCTGGCTGCTTCTTATGGCAGTGGAGCAGCCATCTTAGAAGTATAATATTCTTGTCCCATTTCTACAGATTCCTTTACTGTACAGTTCCATGGTATATTTTGCATGAAAGTCACAAGTGAAATGATTTCGGGCTCACGATCAGGAGCAGAGGCGTCAGCCCTCAGAATCCTTCAGCAGATCTCATGATTTCATGGCTTAATATTGTAATAAAACTCTTGGCATATGCTGTTCCTAGTAATTATGCTTAATCAAATTCTAAGTGATACAATGGCTGTAAATTCCATTAAAATAAAATAGTAAAAGATAAAATGTATTTATACCGTGAAACCCCAAATATACTGATCAAAGTACACATAGAAAGTCAATAAAACAGTTCAAAATAAATTTTTGTCTCAGTTACACCATGAGGGATGCTGAAAAAAGGTAAAAAAATATGCAAATTAGACCGCTCTCTCTAAGACAGCAGTTCTCAACTCATGGGTTGTGACCCCTCTGGGCATGATGACCCTTTCATTGGGTCATATATCATCAGATATTACAATGTCTAACAGTAGCAAAGTAAAGCTATGAAGTAGCAACAGTATTATGGTTGGTGGTTACCACAGCATGAGGAACTGTATTAAAGAGTTGTGGCATTAGGAAGGTTGAGACCCACTGTTTTAAGATAAAATATATGCTGTTGGTTGTCAGGTAGATAGAAATAGAGTTTATGATTATTGTGTGCATGAAATACATGTCTTAGTGTATGTTAGTGTAAAGAAACAAGGAGTTACAAGCTGTACTACAGAGCAATAGTGATAAAAACTACCTGGTATTGGTACAGAGACAGGCAGGAAGATCAATGGAATAGAATTGAAGACCCAGAAATGAACCCACACTCCTATGGTCACTTGATCTTTGACAAAGGAGCTAAAACTGTCCAGTGGAAAAAGGACAGCATTTTCAACAAATGGTGCTGGTTCAACTGGAAGACAACATGTAGAAGAATGAAAATTGATCCATTCTTATCTCCTTGTACAAAGCTCAAGTCTATGTGGATAAAGGACCTCCACATAAAACCAGATACACTGAAACTAATAGAAGAGAAGGTGGGGAAAAGCCTCGAATACTTGGGCACAGGGGAAAAGTTCCTGAACAGAACTCCAATGGCATATGCTCTAAGATCGAGAATTGACAAATGGGACTTCATAAAATTGCAAAGTTTCTGTAAGGCAAAGGACACTGTCAATAGGACAAAACGACAACCAACAAATTGGGAAAAGATCTTTACCAATCCTTCATCTGATAGAGGGCTAATATCCAATATATACAAAGAACTCAAGAAATTAGACTCCAGGCAACCAAATTACCCTATTAAAAAATGGGGTATAGAGCTTAACAAAGAATTTTCAACAGAAGAAACTCGAATGGCCGAGAAGCACCTAAAGAAATGCTCGGCATCCTTAGTCGTCAGGGAAATGCAAATCAAAACAACCCTGAGATTCCATCTCACACCAGTCAGAATGGCTAAGATTAAAAACTCAGGTGATAGTAGATGCTGGCAAGGGTGTGGAGAAAGAGGAACACTCCTCCATTGTTGGTGGGACTGCAAGATGGTGCAACCACTTTGGAAATCAGTGTGGCGGTTCCTCAGAAAATTGGACATAGCATTACCCGAGGATCCAGCTATACCACTCCTAGGCATATACCCAGAAGGTGCTCGAACATATAATAAGGACATATGCTCAACTATGTTCATAGCAGCCTTATTTATAATAGCCAGGAGCTGGAAAGAACCCAGATGTCCTTCAACTGAGGAATGGATTAAAAAAATGTGGTATATTTACACAATGGAGTATTACTCAGCTATTAAAAACAATGAATTTGAGAGGTTCCT
>NW_021625610.1:0-2587 GCF_004785775.1 Grammomys surdaster
AGTACCTGCTCAACCATGACCCAGGATACCCTTATGCAGTCCCACATCTCCTCCCTTTACTTTTTTTAAAAAAAAGGGGGTCACTGTGAAAATTTTGGATGAGGAAGTCGAAAGAAAGCACTACGTAGGCCAGAGGTATTAGCATAATTATGTCACAGGGTAAAGGGGAGCAGGGTGGGGGGTAGGGAAGGTAAGGGATCATTGAATCAATTGAATTTATGTGTTACAGTTTGAGGGTAGTAATATCTGACTAATCTAGATAGACATTACGTTTTCCTCACTAACATGTAACTTTAGTTATTTGACTTTGTCAAAAGAGTTCATTTGTAGCTGGAAGGTCTGAATCTGTCCACAGGACTCAGCATCTCTGGATCTTGGCATGTGTCTCTGGATCTCAGCGTGTCTCTGGAATCTGTAGTTAGGCGGTGTGGCTGTAAGAAGACAGCATGGCATCCTAGGCAGGTTCCAGGAGGCTCTATAAGTCTCTGTTGGACTTGTGGGAGCACCTGTAGAAAAATCACAACAGAGAAGCGGCACCCCAGCAGGGGGATGTCTGTAAAGGGGTAGCAAGCATTAGGCTACTTGGGATCAGGTACGTCATGGTGTGTCGTTGAGATCCTAGAAAGCAAAGGTGTTTGGAGAAATTTTAGTTTTAGAAGTCACCTTTGAGTCTGTTTTAGCTGGCTGTGGAAGAAAATCATATTAATTATGTAGGCAGCAACAGTTTGTCTGTAAAAGGAAACTATTTGTTAATTAATAGCTGAAAGATGTTGATCAGCTTCTTGATTTAACCTGTGGAAGTAAATTTAGATGACTTTCATATCTTGAAGAAATTTTAAAAGTTGAAAAAAAATTGTTGAGAATATATCATGAGTGAAAAGGAGACATTTAAACAAAAGCAAAAAATTTTGGGTTGAAAAGCACAAACACTGTTGTTCTAGGCATTCCTGTTAGGGGAAAAGGCATTAATGGTAGATTTAGAAGTAGTGGAGGAAAGGCCTGTTTTGCCATGTGGTGGTTTGGGTTACCACCTGGATGTTCTAGCAGAGAGGCCAAGGAATTCCCCCTGTTGTTTTTCTTAGAGAAAAGAAAGGCTAACTTTGAAGAAAAGTTTAAAGTGAAAAACATAGAAGTTTTGGTAACAGAGTCAGAAGGAGTGAAAGGCTGTGTGAGACTGAGCTACGGCAGAGAGACACCTAGAGGTTGAGAAAGAAATTGTAAGTTAGACAAAGGTGAAGGGGCGCAGATGGAGTCTCAGACTCTCTGCTAACAGGCAAACCAGCTGGGTGATGGCTGGCCGCAAATGACTTAGAAGGGGACTAGTGGGGAAGGGACAAACAGAGAGCCAGCTCTGTTTTACAGGCAAGTCAGCTGGGGTATAACCAGCCGGCCGCAAATGGCGGGGAGTGGAGGAATTTTAGCGCGAAAAGTTAACCCCCGGGGGAGGGGCAAACCTCTTGGCAGGCAGAGCGCGGGAGATTTCTTGGGGGGAGGGGTAAAGAATGGCGATTAAGGGGTCTCCGCCATTTTGTAGCGAACACGTGGAGAAGAGGGAGAGAGATCTAGTCTTTTGAGTCAGGTAGGAGCTAGTGGTAGCTAAGATTTAGAGAAAATGTTGGCCCGAAACACGTGGAGAGAGAAAGAGGGAGAAAGGATATAGAGAGCCGTCTAGTCTTAGGGACTAGGCTGGAGTTACTCACGGTTCCATGGAGAGGGTCTTGGCGGACGCCAGCGGGGGATACTCTTGGAGCTGGCTTTGTCCGGATCCTCTACCACCTGTAGGGAACGATGTAGGCCCATGCGTGGGCACGCGCGGGCGTGAATCTCTGTTGTGTTGTGTGTCCGTGTGTCTGTCGTGACACGGGATCTTGGCTGAGTTTATTCCCTGCGACACCAGGCGAGCGCGGCGGGGCCCCGCCCAGCATGGGGAATTTTCACTCAGGTTCCACGGGGATGCAGAGCTCTTGGGGCACGTGGGCTCACGTCGGACAACCCACTGCCGAGAAAATGAAAGGGGTTGGGGATCCCCTGTGCTCTGGGGCAGCCAGGGACCGATTGGTCTCAAGCCCTTGGCTCGGAGGGCTGAGACGGGGGCATGTGGGCTCACGTCGGATAGCCCACAGCCGAGAAGAGGGATAGGGGAAGAAGAAAGAGGCCCTAGCAGCACCCGTGGGAGACTGTACTTGCTTAGCAGACTCGGCGGCCTGGCCAGCTTGTTTGGAGATGTGGGTCCTCGTGGCTGGAACGCAGAGATCTTCTAAGTGAGAGATTAAGCAGCTGTAGCTTTAGTCAGCATGGGAGAAGCGCAGAATCTTCACTGAGTCGATTTCTCACAGCACCGGACAAGGCGGCGGGACGCTCGGCTGCGTTCTGTAGCAGACTGGGGTGGCCCAGTCCTTGAAGTCCATGGGTGTCTGTGCTCCACGTTGGATGCGCCAAATGTGGGGAAAATTTAAAAAAAGGCCGCCACAGCGGCGCAAGCCCGCCGCCGTGGCGGGTCCCCACATCAGGGAGGGAGATCTTACGGTTCCAGCGGCCTGAGGGCCTTGGCGGCGGCAGGCCCCAGTAACACGAGGAGGTCCTTGGT
>NW_021625611.1:0-1752 GCF_004785775.1 Grammomys surdaster
CTCACCATTCTTTGGTGCTGGCTGTGGAGAAATGTCAGCTAGCCTAAGACACGGGACATTGACCAGTGCCTGTTTAACAAAACAAAAAAGAAATAGCCAGTAGACAGATTCCTCAGCCGCTGTACCCAAGGGCTTCTGGTAAAGACACCCTGTAAAGCCTCAAACATTTCTATACACAGTCCCTGCCCACTAAGGTGTTCGTTCCACAGATAGAAGGTCTGGTAAGTCAATAACAGAGTGGACGGATAAGCCTCGGCCGCCTAAGACAGGGCAGCCCCGGGTGGGGAGGCTGACCCCGTGACAGGTAAGAGTTTGAGCACCACCCTGTAAAGAGACTCAGACCCGCCATGAGACCCCCAAATATGGGAGTTACGTAACCTTCCCAGGGACCTCAACTACCACCCTCTGCTATATAACAAAAAAGGGGCAGATGTAGGGAGCCACGGCGGGTGCTGGAAAAGTCCGCCATTGCTAGATGGCGCTGTCGGCCATAATTCTTCCTAGTAAACAAGTAAATTGCGCATGTGCCATGGTAAAAGCCCGCCAAAGTTAAAGCCCATCCCACGGCGTTTGGCGCGCAACGAGTAAGCAGCCAATCAGAGGTGAATACACCGCTCTAGGGTATATATAGCAGTGCTTTCCCAGGCCTGGGCGTCTTCTTCCACCATTTTGGTTTTTGGGAATAAACATGTTCTTACGGAAGGATTCTGGTGTGTGTGTGCGTGTGCGTTCTTGCCGGCGAGACGATTACACGCGAGCCTCACAGTTGGTGCCGAGAAACCCGGGAGAATTTACCATCACCGGCGCTGTTTAAGAAGACCCTCCACTCGCCCTCCACGCGTGGAGTGAATCCAGAACCGCAGAACAAGGTAATGCTCTCTGAAAGACATGTTTGGACTCGATTTACTTCGTCTCCCTCCCCAGTTGGCAGGAACTTTAGAAGCTCTCGCTATGGTGCTAGCAGCATTAGTTCTCTTCCTTCTGGTTTTCGTGGCGGCTCAGGGAGTGGTAGATGGATTACAGGTCAGCATGTCAGAAACAGAGAAAAGGAAGCGCTTAGAAATTCAGAAAGAAAAAGGGAAAAAGGACATGTCAAAGAAATTAAGCCCCCCCAAGAACCAATCCACGGGGGTGAAAGATGAGGGGAAGAACACCCTTGGGAGAGATGGAAGGAAAGGAAGCCTCAGAAAGAGATCTCTTTATCCGGTAAAGGAAGTTTTGGGGCTTGATGCCTCTGAGTCGGAGGGGCTAACTTCCTCCGAGTCAGAGGACTCAGATGAAGAGATAGATGAAGAGGAAAGATGCCAGCCAGATAAACAGTTGCCGCCGCGAAATCTAAAGCAGAGGAAAACGAGAGATAGAAGCCGGACGGCCTCTCGGCCTGTAGCGCCCTCCCAACCTAATGTTCCCGGCGCACTTCCGCCTCATGTGGACAGGCGCTGCTCAGGCTCCTACCTTTCAGAGGAAGACAAGAGAAAAATGTTACAAGCTTTTCCAGTGTTTGAGGACGCGGGAGGAGGCCGTGTCCACGCACCTGTAGAGTATGCTTCTATCAAAGAATTTGCTGAATCGGTTAACAAATATGGAGTTGATGCTAATTTTACAATTATGCAGCTTGAGAGATTTGCCACTATGGCAATGACTCCGAATGATTGGCAGAACACAGTAAAAGCTGCTCTCCCTAATATGGGACAGTATATGGAATGGAAGGCTTTGTGGCATGACGCTTCTCAAGCACAGGCAAAGGCCAAC
>NW_021625612.1:0-5139 GCF_004785775.1 Grammomys surdaster
GGAAGGCTTTGTGGCATGACGCTTCTCAAGCACAGGCAAAGGCCAACGCTAATGCGGAGACAGTGACAGTGGACTTTCAAATTATTAACAGGGCAAGGACAGTATGTTGCTGACCAGACTAACTATGATTGGGGAGCATATGGCCAGATTTCCGCCGCCACAATTAAGGCATGGAAGGCCCTCTCGAAAAAGGGCGAGGCTGGAGGAAATAAAACAAAAATATTACAAGCCCCCCAGGAGTCCTTCTCAGAATTTGTTGCTAGAATGACAGAAGCAGCAGGCAAGATTTTTGGAGACCCAGAGCAAGTCAAGCCATTGATCGAGCAATTAGTATATGAAAATGCCTCACCAGAATGTAAGGCAGCTATTACCCCTAGGAGAAACAAAGGGCTGACAGATTGGATAAAGGTCTGCCGAGGTCTTGGAGGCCCACTGACTAACGCTGGCCTGGCAGCAGCTATCCTGCAGGGCCAGAGCCGCTCAAGTCCTGGCGGCCATAAAGTATGTTATAATTGTGGCAAACCGGGTCATTTGAAACGAGAATGTCGTACTCCTATACAAAAGAAAACCCCTGGGTTATGTACTAAATGCAGGAAAGGATATCATTGGGCCAATGAATGTCGCTCGGTTAAGGACATTCGGGGAAGGATTATTCAACATGATCCCTCCCCTACAGAAAGAGATGAAGACATTTCAAAAAACGAATATCCGGGCCCAAGGTCTCAGGGCCCCAAAAAATATGGGACACAAGCCTACAACCGGGGGAGACCTCTAACTGCAGAGCTACAAGAGGTTCCACAGGGTTGGACCTCTGCTCTATCTCCCAATTCTTATTAATGCCACATGAGGGTGTGCAACCTATCCCGGTTGATTTTAAAGGTCTCCTGCCTGAGGGAAGCGTTGGCCTCATTCTAGGCCGCTCCTCTCTTACCTTGAAGGGGCTTGTGGTTCATCCTGGTGTGATAGACCAAGATTATACAGGAGAACTTCAAGTTCTCTGTTCTTGTCCACAAGGCATATTTTCCATCTCCCCTGGAGATAGAATTGCTCAGTTGGTTATTCTTCCAAGTTTACATAATTGTTTTCCATCCACCGGGGCGCCGAGAGGTGCCAATAGGTTCGGTTCTTCAGGAACTGACTTTGCTCATTTAGTAGTGGATCTCAAAACCAGACCCACTTTACAATTAACAATAGAAGGGAAGAGTTTTACAGGAATTTTAGACACAGGAGCTGATAAAAGTATTATTTCCTCCAACTGGTGGCCTAAGGCGTGGCCCGTTACACAGTCATCCCACTCCTTACAAGGGTTGGGATATGAGGCCAACCCTACAGTCAGTTCACGCTCCTTGACTTGGAAGACGCCAGAGGGTCAGACAGGAAGCTTTATACCTTATGTGCTTCCTCTCCCCGTTAACCTCTGGGGAAGAGACATTTTACAAGACCTGGGACTGACACTAACTAATGAGTACTCTCAACAAGCTATTAATATTATGAAAAGAATGGGATATAAGGAAGGAAAAGGCCTTGGCAGAAAAGAACAAGGAAGGTTAAACCCAATTTCACAAGAAAGTAATACAGGAAGACAAGGTCTGGGTTTTCCCTAGTTGCCACTGAGGGCTCCTTGCCCATACCCTGGCTTACAGAGGAAGCCGTGTGGGTTCCTCAGTGGCCCCTATCCTCTGAGAAATTGGAAGCTGCTACAAGGCTGATTGAGGAACAGGCACAGCTTGGTCATTTAGAACCTTCCACTTCTCCTTGGAATACCCCTATCTTTGTTATAAGAAAGAAATCAGGAAAATGGAGACTTCTCCATGATCTAAGGGCCATTAATAAACAGATGCAGCTGCTTGGCTCAGTGCAACGAGGCCTGCCTTTGCTCTCTGCTTTATGTAAGCAGTGGAGGATAATAATTATAGACATTAGGGATTGCTTTTTCTCCATTCCCCTACACCCGCAAGATAGGCAAAGATTTGCATTCACCTTATCTGCTGTTAATCACCTTGAACCAGACAAAAGATATCAGTGGAAAGTTTTGCCTCAAGGCATGGCCAATAATCCTACAATGTGTCAGCTGTATGTACAAATGGCCCTTGAACCTGTTAAGAAACAATTTCCTTCTCTACTCTTGATTCATTTTATGGATGATATTTTAATATGCCATAAAGAGTTGACCACTTTGCAGAACTCATATCCTATATTAATTGCTACATTAAGACAGCGGGGTCTGCATATTGCCACAGAGAAGGTTCAAATTTCAGAAATTGGTTCCTTTTTAGGGACAGTTATTTACCCTGAGAAAATAGTTCCTCAAAAATTAGAAATTCGCAGAGATCATTTACATACCTTAAATGACTTTCAAAAGTTATTAGGTGATATAAATTGGTTAAGACCATTTTTGAAAATTCCCTCTGCTGAATTAAAACCTTTGTTTGACATTCTGGAAGGAGATTCCCATATTTCCTCACCAAGAGCACTAACAGCGGCTGCAAACCATGCCCTGCGATTGGTGGAGGATGCCTTGCAAGAAGCTCAGCTAAAACGCATTGATGGGACCAAAACTTTTAATTTGTGTGTCTTTAAAACCAGACATTTACCAACTGCCGTGTTATGGCAGGATGGGCCCTTATTGTGGATTCATCCTAATGCATCTCCTGCAAAGATTATTGAATGGTATCCAGATGCGGTTGCTCAGCTTGCCTTACGGGGATTAAAAGCAGCTGTCACTCATTTTGGAAGAGAGCCTAAAGTTTTAATAGTGCCTTATACTGCACATCAAGTTCAAATATTAACTGCTACCTCTGATGTTTGGGCCGTGTTGGTCACCTCCTTTAATGGTCAAATAGATAATCACTACCCTAAACATCCCATTTTACAGTTTGCCTTAACTCAAGCTATTGTATTTCCACATGTCTTATCTCAAAAGCCGCTCCCGGATGGAGTGGTTGTTTACACAGATGGGTCAAAGACAGGTGTGGGTGCCTATGTAATTGATAATAAGGTCACTGCCAAACAATACCATGAGACCTCACCTCAAGTTGTGGAATGCCTGGTAGTTTTAGAGGTTCTTGAAACCTTTCCAGGCCCTTTAAATATTGTTTCAGATTCCTTTTATGTAGTAAATGCAGTTAAAGCCTTAGAAGTGGCTGGGCTAATTAGACCATCTAGTAGACTTGTGGAAGTTTTTCAAAAGATTCAATTCGCCTTAGTTAATAGGAGATTCCCGGTTTTTATTACACATATCAGGGCTCACTCAGGTCTACCAGGTCCAATGTCTCATGGGAATGACCTAGCAGATCGAGCCACAAAATTGGTTGCTATCGCCCTATCTTCAAAATTAGATTTGGCCAAAGATTTTCATTAAAACTTTTATGTGACAGCAGAGACGTTACGTCGTCGGTTTGAGATAACGAGAAAGGAAGCTAGAGATATAGTTACTCAATGTCAGAATTGCTGTCAATTTTTACCAGTGCCTCATGTAGGAATTAATCCACGAGGAATTCGGTCACTACAGATTTGGCAAATGGATGTTACTCACATCCCAACCTTTGGCAAATTACAATATTTACATGTTTCCATTGACACTTATTCTGGAATTATATTTGCTTCTCCGTTGACCGGAGAAAAGGCAGCACATGTTATTCAACACTGCCTTGAGGCATGGAGTGCCTGGGGGAAGCCTAAAATTCTTAAGACGGACAATGGGCCAGCGTACACTTCTCAAAAGTTTAGACAATTTTGTCGCCAAATGGAGGTAACCCATCTGACAGGCCTCCCTTATAACCCTCAAGGACAAGGCATCATAGAACGGGCTCATCGCACTCTTAAGTCTTATCTAATAAAACAAAAGGGAGGAGTCGTGGAGACTCTACCCTCAGTGCCACGAGTCACTGTTTCTATAGCACTTTTTACCCTCAATATTTTAAATCTGGACAGTCAGGGCCATTCGGCTGCTGACCGTCACTGTTTAGAGCCTGACAGGCCGAAAGAGATGGTAAAATGGAAAGACATTTTGACCGGACAATGGAAGGGCCCAGATATTGTTTTATTAAGAGCCAGGGGAGCGGTTTGTGTGTTCCCACAGGAAGAAGACAACCCGTTTTGGCTACCAGAGCGGCTGACGCGGCGACTCGCAATATTGGAAGGTGACACCCAGGCGGACCCTCCAGGCTCTGATGACAGCCCTTGTGCTGATCCAAGGGATACAGGTTCCTAGTATATCGGGGGAACGACGATGGACCATATTATCTGCCTCTCCAAAACCCATACCAGTCAGACATAATGTAACTAATCTGTCCAGAAAATTGTTTCAATATCTTACAGGAAATTGGTCAGAAAACTTCAATGAGACACTCAGAAAATTGAGAACAGCTGTGGTGAACATCAACTCGACGCACGTGGATCTGTCCCTGACTGAGGGACTGTCCTCCTGGAATTCTTCAGCTTTCTTCTTTTCTTTTCTTTTCTTTTAAGTGGGTGGGAGTAGGCCTGTTTGGTAAGCCCTATGTTGTGGATTAGTATTCATCCTTTGGTTGGTTTGCAAACTCAGAGCTCAACAAAATCTTGACAAGGCTATTATTGCCCAGACGCTTGTAGCCATAGAACTAGAGGCTTCCCCTGCAGTGTGGTTTTCACTGCCTCAAATATGAGCAGTCTCCCCCTCACGAGTGGTGGTGCTAAATGTTAGGCCATCAGCGTTGCACCCCAAAGGATTTGCCCATTACACTGGGTCGGTGAGGAGTCTTGGCCTGGCTGGTCCTTGTCTGTGTAGCTGTGGTACCTGAATTTTGAGACAAACAGCCCTTGCACCCCTAGGAGATGACTCCATTGCACAGGGATGGGTGTTTGCATCTTTTTCTGTTTTCCCTTAGCCCTTGCACTCAGAGGACTTGCTTCCATTGCACCTGATAGGGTAAGGGAGACTGTCTTAAACTATTAGTCCTTGATCGCTTATTCCCCCAAGATGGAATTTGCTTGATCGGCCTTGAGTTTGAGTCGTACTGGTACCACACTAGACAGGCCAAGAACAGCCAGATAGATAACTCCATCTTTTTGTCTCCAGGCCAGCTGCCAATTGGTCCCAACGACAGGAATAAGCTGATCCCATATGCCAGAGGTACACCACGAGTGGTGAGTTTACCC
>NW_021625613.1:0-5259 GCF_004785775.1 Grammomys surdaster
GGAAGGCTTTGTGGCATGACGCTTCTCAAGCACAGGCAAAGGCCAACACTAATGCGGAGGGCAACCAGAGACAGTGGACTTTCGAATTATTAACAGGGCAAGGACAGTATGTTCCCGACCAGACTAACTATGATTGGGGAGCATATGGCCAGATTTCCGCTGCCGCAATTAAGGCATGGAAGGCCCTCTCGAAAAAGGGCGAGGCTGGAGGAAATTTAACAAAAATATTACAAGCCCCCCAGGAGTCCTTCTCAGAATTTGTTGCTAGAATGACAGAAGCAGCAGGCAAGATTTTTGGAGACCCAGAGCAAGTCAAGCCATTGATCGAGCAATTAGTATATGAAAATGCCTCACCAGAATGTAAGGCAGCTATTACCCCTAGGAGAAACAAAGGGCTGACAGATTGGATAAAGGTCTGCCGAGGTCTTGGAGGCCCACTGACTAACGCTGGCCTGGCAGCAGCTATCCTGCAGGGCCAGAGCCGCTCAAGTCCTGGCGGCCGTAAAGTATGTTATAATTGTGGCAAACCGGGTCATTTGAAACGAGAATGTCGTACTCCTATACAAAAGAAAACCCCTGGGTTATGTACTAAATGCAGGAAGGGATATCATTGGGCCAATGAATGTCGCTCGGTTAAGGACATTCGGGGAAGGATTATTCAACATGATCCCTCCCCTACAGAAAGAGATGAAGACATTTCAAAAAACGAATATCCGGGCCCAAGGTCTCAGGGCCCCAAAAAATATGGGACACAAGCCTACAACCGGGGGAGACTTCTAACTGCAGAGCTACAAGAGGTTCCGCAGGGTTGGACCTCTGCTCTATCTCCCAATTCTTATTAATGCCACATGAGGGTGTGCAACCTATCCCGGTTGATTTTAAAGGTCCCCTGCCTGAGGGAAGCGTTGGCCTCATTCTAGGCCGCTCCTCTCTTACCTTGAAGGGGCTTGTGGTTCATCCTGGTGTGATAGACCAAGATTATACAGGAGAACTTCAAGTTCTCTGTTCTTGTCCACAAGGCATATTTTCCATCTCCCCTGGAGATAGAATTGCTCAGTTGGTTATTCTTCCAAGTTTACATAATTGTTTTCCATCCACCGGGGCGCCGAGAGGTGCCAATAGGTTCGGTTCTTCAGGAACTGACTTTGCTCATTTAGTAGTGGATCTCAAAACCAGACCCACTTTACAATTAACAATAGAAGGGAAGAGTTTTACAGGAATTTTAGACACAGGAGCTGATAAAAGTATTATTTCCTCCAACTGGTGGCCTAAGGCGTGGCCTGTTACACAGTCATCCCACTCCTTACAAGGGTTGGGATATGAGGCCAACCCTACAGTCAGTTCACGCTCCTTGACTTGGAAGACGCCAGAGGGTCAGACAGGAAGCTTTATACCTTATGTGCTTCCTCTCCCCGTTAACCTCTGGGGAAGAGACATTTTACAAGACCTGGGACTGACACTAACTAATGAGTACTCTCAACAAGCTATTAATATTATGAAAAGAATGGGATATAAGGAAGGAAAAGGCCTTGGCAGAAAAGAACAAGGAAGGTTAAACCCAATTTCACAAGAAAGTAATACAGGAAGACAAGGTCTGGGTTTTCCCTAGTTGCCACTGAGGGCTCCTTGCCCATACCCTGGCTTACAGAGGAAGCCGTGTGGGTTCCTCAGTGGCCCCTATCCTCTGAGAAATTGGAAGCTGCTACAAGGCTGATTGAGGAACAGGCACAGCTTGGTCATTTAGAACCTTCTACTTCTCCTTGGAATACCCCTATCTTTGTTATAAGAAAGAAATCAGGAAAATGGAGACTTCTCCATGATCTAAGGGCCATTAATAAACAGATGCAGCTGCTTGGCTCAGTGCAACGAGGCCTGCCTTTGCTCTCTGCTTTATGTAAGCAGTGGAGGATAATAATTATAGACATTAGGGATTGCTTTTTCTCCATTCCCCTACACCCGCAAGATAGGCAAAGATTTGCATTCACCTTACCTGCTGTTAATAACCTTGAACCAGACAAAAGATATCAGTGGAAAGTTTTGCCTCAAGGCATGGCCAATAGTCCTACCATGTGTCAGCTGTATGTACAAATGGCCCTTGAACCTGTTAAGAAACAATTTCCTTCTCTACTCTTGATTCATTTTATGGATGATATTTTAATATACCATAAAGAGTTGACCACTTTGCAGAACTCATATCCTTTATTAATTGCTACATTAAGACAGCGGGGTCTGCATATTGCCACAGAGAAGGTTCAAATTTCAGAAATTGGTTCCTTTTTAGGGACAGTTATTTACCCTGAGAAAATAGTTCCTCAAAAATTAGAAATTCGCAGAGATCATTTACATACCTTAAATGACTTTCAAAAGTTATTAGGTGATATAAATTGGTTAAGACCATTTTTGAAAATTCCCTCTGCTGAATTAAAACCTTTGTTTGACATTCTGGAAGGAGATTCCCATATTTCCTCACCAAGAGCACTAACACCGGCTGCAAACCATGCCCTGCGATTGGTGGAGGATGCCTTGCAAGAAGCTCAGCTAAAACGCATTGATGGGACCAAAACTTTTAATTTGTGTGTCTTTAAAACCAGACATTTACCAACTGCCGTGTTATGGCAGGATGGGCCCTTATTGTGGATTCATCCTAATGCATCTCCTGCAAAGATTATTGAATGGTATCCAGATGCGGTTGCTCAGCTTGCCTTACGGGGATTAAAAGCAGCTGTCACTCATTTTGGAAGGGAGCCTAAAGTTTTAATAGTGCCTTATACTGCACATCAAGTTCAAATATTAACTGCTACCTCTGATGTTTGGGCCGTGTTGGTCACCTCCTTTAATGGTCAAATAGATAATCACTACCCTAAACATCCCATTTTACAGTTTGCCTTAACTCAAGCTATTGTATTTCCACATGTCTTATCTCAAAAGCCGCTCCCGGATGGAGTGGTTGTTTACACAGATGGGTCAAAGACAGGTGTGGGTGCCTATGTAATTGATAATAAGGTCACTGCCAAACAATACCATGAGACCTCACCTCAAGTTGTGGAATACTTGGTAATTTTAGAAGTTCTTGAAACCTTTCCAGGCCCTTTAAATATTGTTTCAGATTCCTTTTATGTAGTAAATGCAGTTAAAGCCTTAGAAGTGGCTGGGCTAATTAGACCATCTAGTAGACTTGTGGAAGTTTTTCAAAAGATTCAATTCGCCTTAGTTAATAGGAGATTCCCGGTTTTTATTACACATATCAGGGCTCACTCAGGTCTACCAGGTCCAATGTCTCATGGGAATGACCTAGCAGATCGAGCCACAAAATTGGTTGCTATCGCCCTATCTTCAAAATTAGATTTGGCCAAAGATTTTCATAAAAACTTTCATGTGACAGCAGAGATGTTACGTCGTCGGTTTGAGATAACTAGAAAGGAAGCTAGAGATATAGTTACTCAATGTCAGAATTGCTGTCAATTTTTACCAGTGCCTCATGTAGGAATTAATCCACGAGGAATTTGGCCACTACAGATTTGGCAAATGGATGTTACTCACATCCCAACCTTTGGCAAATTACAATATTTACATGTTTCCATTGACACTTATTCTGGAATTATATTTGCTTCTCCGTTGACCGGAGAAAAGGCAGCACATGTTATTCAACACTGCCTTGAGGCATGGAGTGCCTGGGGGAAGCCTAAAATTCTTAAGACGGACAATGGGCCAGCGTACACTTCTCAAAAGTTTAGACAATTTTGTCCCCAAATGGAGGTAACCCATCTGACAGGCCTCCCTTATAACCCTCAAGGACAAGGCATCATAGAACGGGCTCATCGCACTCTTAAGTCTTATCTAATAAAACAAAAGGGAGGAGTCGAGGAGACTCTACCCTCAGTGCCACGAGTCACCGTTTCTATAGCACTTTTTACCCTCAATATTTTAAATCTGGACAGTCAGGGCCATTCGGCTGCTGACCGTCACTGTTTAGAGCCTGACAGGCTGAAAGAGATGGTAAAATGGAAAGACATTTTGACCGGACAATAGAAGGGCCCAGATATTGTTTTATTAAGAGCCAGGGGAGCGGTTTGTGTGTTCCCACAGGAAGAAGACAACCCGTTTTGGCTACCAGAGCGGCTGACGCGGCGACTCGCAATATTGGAAGGTGACACCCAGGCGGACCCTCCAGGCTCTGATGACAGCCCTTGTGCTGATCCAAGGGATACAGGTTCCTAGTATATCGGGGGAACGACGATGGACCATATTATCTGCCTTTCCAAAACCCATACCAGTCAGACATAATGTAACTAATCTGTCCAGAAAATTGTTTCAATATCTTACAGGAAATTGGTCAGAAAACTTCAGTGAGACACTCAGAAAATTGAGAACAGCTGTGGTGAACATCAACTCGACGCGCGTGGATCTGTCCCTGACTGAGGGACTGTCCTCCTGGAATTCTTCAGCTTTCTTCTTTTCTTTTCTTTTAAGTGGGTGGGAGTAGGCCTGTTTGGTAAGCCCTATGTTGTGGATTAGTATTCATCCTTTGGTTGGTTTGCAAACTCAGAGCTCAACAAAATCTTGACAAGGCTATTATTGCCCAGACGCTTGTAGCCATAGAACTAGGGGCTTCCTCTGCAGTGTGGTTATCACTGCCTCAAATATGAGCAGTCTCCCCCTCACGAGTGGTGGTGCTAAATGTTAGGCCATCAGCGTTGCACCCCAGAGGATTTGCCCATTACACTGGGTCGGTGAGGAGTCTTGGCCTGGCTGATCCTTGTCTCTGTAGCTGTGGTACCTGAATTTTGAGACAAACAGCCCTTGTACCCCTAGGAGATGACTCCATTGCACAGGGATGGGTGTTTGCATCTCTTTCTGTTTCCCTTAGCCCTTGCACTCAGAGGACTTGCTTCCATTGCACCTGATAGGGTAAGGGAGACTGTCTTAAACTATTAGTCCTTGATCGCTTATTCCCCCAAGATGGAATTTGCTTGATCGGCCTTGAGTTTGAGTCGTACTGGTACCACACTAGACAGGCCAAGAACAGCCAGATAGATAACTCCATCTTTTTGTCTCCAGGCCAGCTGCCAATTGGTCCCAACGACGGGAATAAGCTGATCCCATATGCCAGAGGTACACCACGAGTGGTGAGTTTACCCGGTGACAGGCATTACAAGTGGCCACAACCTGGGGCGCACATTCTGAGAATGCCAGGTGTGGGTGCACAACCCTTGTAGCCTAGACAGAGAGCTCACCATTCTTTGGTGCTGGCTGTGGAGA
>NW_021625614.1:0-2064 GCF_004785775.1 Grammomys surdaster
TGTCACACAAGTGACACCTTGGTGAATGGCACTAGACTTCCTAGGCCCTGTAAGCAGCTCACTGGCTATCTGTGGGCTGATGACAGAGGGACAGAGGGACAGAGGGACCCCAGCAGCTCTTACCTGATGATGGTGGGGAAGAGCTCGGCAGTGTACACATAGGAAATTGTGAAGGCAGAAGATGAAGCAAACTTCCCCACCACAGCCAGCACAGTCACCACCGTGGGAAGATCTGGAGGAAGTGCAGGACAGTCACACAGAAAGGACATCTATCACCTAAGCCTGCACACCTCCCAGTCTATTCAAATGCCTCACCCTCTATACCCACACCCTGGGGAAGCCCTTAGTCCTGAAGGGGGTGGGACAATGGCTCTAGCCATGGCAGGGAGGAGGAAGGGAAACAGCCTGCTACCTCCTGGGATGAAGATGATGATGATGCACATGGAGCCAGCCAGAGTCAGAGCACAGAGCTGGCTCCACTTGCGACCCAGCTTCTCCATCATGGGGATGCTGAGAGAGCGGGCAGGTACTTCTACTGCTCCAAATATTAGCTGTGTCAGGTAGATATCCAGGCCAAAGTCCCCCACTTGGAGGCTGAGGCTGTAGTATACCAGATTGTCCATAAACCTACAAAGTACCCAAGCATCCCTGTCACTGCTGGGTGTACAGCAAGTCACACCCAAAGGAACATCCTGGCATTTGAGTTCAGACCAGGAGACATGGGCCCACCTGAGGAGAAACCATCAAAGTTAGAGCCTCTGTCCACCCCTCCAATGACACACAGCAGAAAACAAGTGGCCCTCTGCATCTGTCCTAATGGAGGGACAAGGCCCTGGGCACTTACCAGACAGCTATGAGAATCAGAGTCACCTTCCTGAGGTAAGGGTGTCTGAAAAGATCCAAGGCATTCCCCGAGGGGCCTGTCTTCTCAGGGACCAGCTACAAGAAGGGCAGAGTGACGGGCCAGGCCACAGGCATGGAGATTGGCTTGAGTTGGGGGTGGGCCTTCACCTGCTTACAGTACCTGGTTCAGGAGCTCTGGGGAAAGTGGCCGGCCATTCACCAAGGCTGCCTTCTGGATAAGTTGTTTGGCCTCCTCTATCCTTCCTTGGGACAGGAGCCACCGTGGGGATTCTGGCAGAACCCTGTCAACCACACATGGCTGTGATGCTGGGGTCTTGAGCTCTGTGCAGCCACCCAGAATTCCAGTGCACACTGAACCTCCCAGTCAAGCCCTATGGGCTCCCTCCTCTGGGTCCTGCATCCTGCCACAGTGCTCCCAACTAGGGTGGCCTGTCACTGGCAAGGGTCTCCTCACCAGAAATAGAAGACAAGCAGTAAGACGGGTGCAGTGCCTATTATCTGAAGCAGTCTCCAGTTTCGGACACCATAGGCCAGTCCTGCTAACACCATCAGCCCAAGGGCAAAGTGAATCTGGGCCAGGACCATGGCTTGTGTTCTCCGGGATGGCCCAACCCACTCTGAAACTGTGAAAACAAGGGCTGAGTCTGGATGGAATCTCCTCACTCCCCTTCTGGCGGTTTCCCAAATGCCAGCATGTCAGCGATGTGATTGGTCCCAGCACAGAGAATTTTGTTGGGGTCTTTTTCAATACAGCTGCCTGATACCATGCCCACAGGTAACTTTGGTGCTCTGACTCTGAGGTAGAAGGCTCCTGGGCCCAGATACTCACGCAGGACATTGGCGCTTAGTAAAAATCCAGCGTTGGCAGCAGCCAAGGCAAAGTTTAGGGTCATATAGAGCTCAAAGCTGGACACAAAGGCTGCAGCCACGCCTGCGATGCCTGACAGAAGCAGCTGCATTAGGAGGGAGGGTCTGCGGCCAATCCTGAGGTAACAGGAGGACAGGTTTTGAAGTGAAGAGGCCTTCCAAGAACTGAATCAAGAGAGCCCCAGGCAAGCCTATTCTGGCCCTCTGTCAGAGTGGGGAGGTAGGGTTTTCCTTGGGAGGCCCATCTGAAGGCAGACTATAGGACTTATCCTGATGGCCACTGGTATGACTCCAGGAGGATAACTGAGCCAGCACCAGAAACCCAAAAGCACG
>NW_021625615.1:0-15074 GCF_004785775.1 Grammomys surdaster
TGACTCCAGGAGGATAACTGAGCCAGCACCAGAAACCCAAAAGCACGTTGTACCAGCAGCTCATACCAGTCACAGATGGGCCCAAAGACCAGGGCCCCAACGAGGAGTCCAGCCATGAACACCGACTGAAAGGTCCTTTTCAGGTACTTCCGATCACACACCAGGTCAAACTGAGGAAGAAACATAACTCATGTTACAAGCAGATGCAGTATCCAGGATCACCTTCACCATCTAGGGCCCTGCTTCACATACCACACCAAGACACCTCACAGAAAACAGTGAGCACATGATAGTTAAAATCTAAACAGAAATATAGCAACCTTTAAATTCTGTCCGATATCACAACTTGTCAAAGAGTTCACAATTTAACATAGGGTACAACTCTTTTCCTTCCAATGACATTAAATGACATTCAATCTACACAACATCTTGTCACTTGCTTTGATGAAAACCAAAAGTAAGGGTGGCAGTGTCAGGGGACCAAGACGCTTGGGCAGCCCCTGCACCACAGACAACCTGCTGGTGTGTTTCATTTTCCTAAAGAACTATGTAGAATATTTTTTCTTTCTGTTCTTATTTTTCTGTTGCTATGAAAAAAAAAATGACTAAAAGCAGGCAGGGTTTATCCGGTTCACACTTCCAGGTCACACACAGCCACCAAGGGAAGTCGGGGTAGGAGCTCGAGGTAGGAGGAGCTCGAGGCAGGAAGGCTGATTACTAGCTTAACCCTCACTGGTTCTTGCTCAGTCCAAGACTACCTGCCTGGGAATGGGCCCAATCTTCAGTCAAGACAGTCAGGTACAGACACAGCCGCAGGTTAATCTGATTTTGGAAATTCCTCACCTGTGATTTCCTCCCTCTTTCCTGGTAACTCTAGGTTATGTCAAGTTGGTAATAAACTAGCCAGTACAGGGTGTATTGAAATCTTCATTTATTTTTAGGCAAGATGCTGTGTTGCTCAGGCTGTACTCAAACTCACTTCATTGGCAGGATGACCTTGTCCAACCCATCTTCCTGCCTCTGTCTTCTGAGTGCTGGGATCATAGACATGTGGGACAGGGCCTAGCTCTGTGTATTAACGTTTAAAACTTACTTGTTGGGGCCAGAATACCTACCATTAAACTATTTGGAGTTAATTACTTAATATATACAATGGCTGAATATTTATTTCTGGCATAGAGACCACCATGTAAAACTACTGACACAGTAAGAATGTAAAATTTGGAAACTTCTGACAGAACTCTAAATAGCTGCTTTCTGACAAAGAGTCTGTTTCCTGTGTAAGCTACTCGGGCCTTCTCAGGTTTTCACATACAGCTGCCCAGTTATCTTCCAATGCCCCCAGTTTGATGAGAATTCTAAAGAGTGCTGACATGTCCCTTTTGGTGAGGATAGGTACAGCCTGAGCAACACGGCATCTTTGTGACACATATACACAAGGAGTGGGAAAAGGAATACAGATTCCCTAGGGAAAGTGTCAACCCATCCAGAGACAGGCTGACCACACCTTGAGGAAATGCCTCCATGAGATCCAGCTGTAAGGCATTTTCTCAATTAGTGATCAAGGGGGCAGGGCCCCTTGTGGGTGGTGCCATCCCTGGGCTGGAAGTCCTATGTTCTATAAGAAGGCAAGCTGAGGAAGACAGGGGAAGCAAGCCAGTAAGCAGAACTCATCCATGGCCTCTGCATCAGCTCCTGCCTCCAGGTTCCTGCCCTGTGTGTGTTCCTGTCCTGACTTCCTTTGGTAATGAACAGCAGTGTGGAAGTGTAAGCTGAATAAACCCTTTTCTCTCCAACTTGCTTTTTGGTCATGATGCTTTGTGCAGGAATAGAAACCCTGACTAAGACACCAGGAGTACCAAGTAGAGAAGCATGTGTACCCACATATGCCTGCAGGCAGGTCTACTACATACACACTGATCCTCGTCCTGCCAGGCTGTGGCCCCGAGTGGGAGTTCTGTGCCCTCGTATGGATCAGCCCCTTCATGAATACTTAGGGGAATCTGTCCTGTGAAGGCTCTTCCAGTGTCATAACTATACTTTGTGTTCCAGCAAAGAGTGGGTTCCTACCAGAGCATGCATGTGAGGGACTGGGATAAAGGTTTGCACCACCATTCCTGGCTATTTTCCCCCTGTATTTAGATTCACAAGTGTTGGCTTAGTAGACAATATGTCACGATGTCAAAAGGTGAGAAATGCCCGATAGGTGTTTCTTGAGCCAATCAAGTTGACAATCAAAATTAACCATCCATGAAGCTGAAGATGCTGGCATGAGCTGTCTTTTGCCTTTTCATAATCAATACCTCAAACTGACCAAAGACACTCTGGCTGGTTGGAAACCCTTGGTTTAAAGTCAGTTGGCAGTAGGTGGAGGTGAGATGTGTCTGTTAACATATGCATGAAATTAAACTAAGCGAAGGCTAAGAGAATGTTTGCTGAAATGGGTTAATGAATAAATGAACTAAAAGTTACACCTAGCCACTTGATCATCAGTTAAATAACTTAGCAAGAAATTAACCAGTCCTGGAGTTACCACACTCACACTTCACAAAGAAGACAGTTCATTCCAAAGGACTTGCAGGACATAAGGGATGGCAAACAAACTGCCTCTGAACGAAGCAAGGCAAGACATGAAATTTAACTGTTGTGATTCCCTGTTCTATACAGCTTGGGTTTTGTCTATCAACTAGAGAATTGCTTCAGAGTAAGATATCACTTTTTTTTTAAAGATTTATTTATTTATTTATTATATATGAGTACACTGTAGCTGTCTTCAGACACACCAGAAGAGGGCATCAGATCTCATTACAGATGGTTGTGAGCCACCATGTGGTTGCTGGGATTTGAACTCAGAACCTCTGGAAGTGCAGTCAGTGCTCTTAACCACTGAGTCATCTCTCCAGCCCCCGTAAGATATCACTTAAAACGAATGCAAACAGATGGTGGCCTGCTGTGGCCAGGCTCCACAGTCAGGGCTGAATAGCTTAGTGTGACTTTGAACCTGTTAGCCAATTTGCCCGTGTCTTGGTCTCCATTCATGCAAAAATGGGAATAAAGACGACTAGGTTGTGTCCTGATATGATCAGGTCATCTATAACAACTCAAGTCTACCTGCCTACAAGTGGTATTCTCCATTGTGGGCTGGACCCTTTTATATCAGATAGTAATCAAAAAAGTGTCCCTACCAACATGTACACAGGCCAATGTGACCTGGGCAGTCCCTCGATTGGGGATCCCTGTTTCCAGATGACTCTCATCTGTATCGTATTGATAACAAAACTAGCAGGGGCTCCACCCCTGGTTAATCCAATGCGCAAATACATCGCCTGCTACGCTGTAACTTTCCTCTCATTTGTCCCCAAGATCTTACATCAACGTCATAATGTAAAATACACTACAACTTTAAAGCCCCAACAATGTTTAAAAATTTCAGAGTTTTAAAAGGTCAATGTCTCTTTAAAAATCTAAAGTCTCTGAACAGCGGGCTCCTGTCAAATTAACAACAACAACAACAACAACAACAACAACAAAAACAACAAAAACAAGTTATATATGTCCTTCCTCTCCAGATAGAAGAATAGGAATAATCCAACAAAGCCTAAATCCAACAGTGTACAGAGCTCAGTCCAGCATCTGTAACACACCATGGGCTTCTGGGTTACAAGTGGCTTGGGAAGTCCCACTTCTCTGGTTCCACTGTCCAAAGCATACACGGCTAAGCTTGTAGGCGCAGGATGGATCCCAACCCCATCCCACCCCATCCGGATAGCTCTGCCCCAGCCTTATACGCCGCTGTCCTTGATGGTCATCCCATCCTCCTGGCACTCTCAGTATTCTGAGGTATCCTCTGGAACTGAGACTGTCCCTTCACCAATGGCTTCTTTTGGTCTTTCTGTCGGGACTCCAGATGTACCTCATGGTGCAGAGTGTTAGCTTCATCCCATGACTCCTTCAATCCTGGTGTCTCCACTGTACCTGAGGCTGACCTCTGAACTCTCTTTAGGGATTTCAATACTGCCAGATTGTTCCAGGCTTGAGCTGCTCCTCGTGAGCCCCTTAACCTTGCACCTCTTGTCCTTCAAAATCAGAACCACATGGGAGACTCTTTACCTGTTGCCAAGTTCAGCTACCAGCATGAGATGAAGCCATTCCCCACCCCCCAACCCCTAGATCATAGCTTCTGTGTACTGACTCTGAGGAAACACTTTATAAAATATTTCACCTCAATGGATGATGGTGTCTATTAATCATTGATGATTTTCAGTCTCAGATGACCAGCATCCATTTTCCCAGCAAAGCAAAGGTTTCATTTCTGTACATTCTTAATCCAACATATGATTAATCCGATGCCAACAGTCAGTCGCTGCTTCCCTCTGAAACTGCCCAAGCCACATGTCCACCATCTGTATTTCTCTTGGTATCCAAGATGCCACAGACAAGCACTTAATTGCTTTTCACTCAGAGTTCCAACATCTTCCGCAATCCCCAAAACTACATGCTTAGGTCCAGCACAACAACAACCCTATCCTGGTATCAATTCTGCTTTTCTGTGACCAGAAACAACTTGTGGAGGAAATGGTTAATTTGGCTTACAGATTACAGTACATAATCAAGAGCATCCAATGCAGGCATCTAAAAGCAAGAACTGCAGCAGAGATTTCGGAGAGATGCTGCTGGCTGACTCTTGCTCCCAGGCTACCTTTCTTATAGAGCTGAAGTCAATCGGCCTAGGAAGGGCTTTTAACACAGAGGTCTGGGCTCTCTTGCATAAATAAGCAACCAAGAAAATGCCTCAGAGACATGTCACCAGGCTTGTCTGATATAGACAATTCCTCAATAGAGGGGTCACTATTTCCAAGTGACCAGGACATGGACTTTTAAACAAGCCGTTTTGAGCACGGCACCACTGTCTCCTAACATACAAGTCTTCATATGAGAACATGCTATTTTTTTTTCTCATTTACTTTGTGTGTGTGCCTGTACGTGTGGGCACATATGCATGTTCATGCCATAGCATATATATGGAGGTCAGAGGACAAGTTACTGGAGTCCAATCTCTTTGTCTATCATGCGGGTTCTGGGAATTGAACTCAAGTCAACTGGCTTGGCAGCAGCGCCTTTACCTGCTGAGCCATCTTGATGGCCCTGTGCTGACTGTTTTGGGCATCTCTGCAGCCATGAGTCCTAGGATCTTGCATCTCCTGATACTCTAGGACAATAAGGATTGTGGTGGCTAAGAACCTACAGACAGGCATATTTCAATGATTGCTTTGTGCTCACTCAAAACTGTAAAAGAAATGGGGGGGGTGCAACTGTCAAACTGTTTTCTTGTTTGTGAGGACCCATATTGATCTTAGGGATGACCCTGTGGCTGAGAAGTGTGTTAAGAAGACATAGAAGGCCATCACGTCAGAGATACCTCAAAAGCTGTCCCTTGCCCAAATAGTGTTATGCCCTCAGAGACTGGAGACTATTCTGAGGCCCATGAAAAGGCCCGGTGTGTGCATCTGTCATAAGCAGGTGCCAATGCTCTGGAACCTCCAGGGTAAACGAAGAGTTTCTGGTGGGTGCTGTCATTTAAGAATGCATGCCAGGCTGGTGAGATGGCTCAGCAGTTAAGAGCACTGATTGCTCTTCGGGAGGTTATAAGTTCAAATCCCAGCCACCACATGGTGGCTCACAACCATCCATAAAGAGATCTGATGCCTTCTTATGAGTGTCTGAAGACAGCTACAGTGTACTTACACATAGTAAATAAATTTAAAAAAATTAAAAAACAAAAGAATGGGTGCCATTTTGACTGTGTCTCTTTTTTGTCTGCCCATGAGCAGATCCAGTGTTTTGTGGACTCAGTAGAGTGATCACTCCCATCCTGCCCCTCTTGCCCAAGAGGTTCTGTGTGGCTCCCTTTTAAGGAGATCTGCTGGCTATTTGCTGTCAGAGAAAGAAGTTAACGTCTAACTTCTTTCACTGATAAGTAAAAAGGATTGAACTTTTTAAACTGCCAAATGTGGGCTGGCAGGAGAGCTCAGGGGAAAGACGCTAGCTACCAAATTGAAGACCTGAGTTTAATCCTCAGGACTCACACAGTAGGAGGATAGACCTGGCTTCTTCAAGTGGTTATCTCACCACACACATGCTGCGACCACCCCCAACACACCCTAACACACAAGCACATGCACACACACTCACATCCCAGCACCCTCATGGCAGTTCAAAACTTCCTGTAACTCCAGCTCCAGAGACTTGGACGCCCTCTTTCTGGCCTCTACAGGTACCAGGCTTGTAAGTAGGCAAAACATCCATACACATAAAATAATAACAGCTCAAAAACAAAAATATACCAAACTGATTGGGCTCATAATCTCAGCAACTGTCCCCTTTCTATTGTCATATGTGTGTAGTGTAGAGTCAGAACCTGACAGTGAGGATGTTGTGTTTCCAGAGCCCAGCTGAAGGCTGGGGAAACTGAGGAACGGTGCTGGATGGGAGGCCTGTGAGACTATGTGCTTTCCAGCCATGGGGATGCAGGCCTGGTGCCTGAAGGAGCTGCTGGTTAGTGTGGACAGAGGGAACTCTAACAGCATGGAACTGGTCAGGGGAACCCTAGATGTCGTGGAGAAGCCTCTGGCACCCATACAGGGTTTTCTGGTCTCACAGAAGTCATGTAGGGATTGTATGAAGCCTCTTCCTGAGTATTCAAGAGCTTGTTGCAGTTTTCGGCTTATAAAAAGATTCAGATGCTCTTTCCCTCGTTCCCCAAATTCCAATTCTTGCTGATTGACTGGTGTTAAACTAAGGCTTTCTCTCTTGTCGATTGTTTAATATACACATTATTATCAAGAGAATTAAAAGGACAAACAAAAAGAGGTCCAACTCCTCGCAAACTTCCCATCCAGTCTCTGTGCCCACGACTCTCCCTTCCCTGAGGCTCTGAGACATATGCCTGCTGCCTGTGGTCAGCCTGTCTTCTCATCTTGTCTGCAGAGGACTCCTTACACTCTGTCAACATCCTGGGGAGCTTCCTAGTGCCACCAGCAACATCAATTACTACCCCTTCAAGAAGGTAGATGCAACTTTTAGGTCTCAGAGTTCAATCACCCTGTATTTCTATACTAAATCTTCCATGACCATTGGGATCCTGGAAGATGAAGAACGGGGCACCACTCTCCTTTGACTGTGCCCACACCATCTAGGCTGGAAAAAATTACATAGTAGACCAGCACATACTGTGGACAGGGCTTAGAACAGGCTCAGAGCAATCTAGAAGATTCAGTGGACCTTAGAGATACTGCTGTTTGGCCAGGTGGGCAGAGCAATCCTGTGCAATTATAAGTGTGTTTCAAACATGTGAGGGATAGTCAGTGCTAGAATCTACCTCAGGGAATTGTGGAGAGGCCTAGAGCAGAGGTTCTCAACCTGCGGGTTCCAATCTCTTTAAGGGTGAAATGACCCCACACAGGGGTTGCATAGCAGATATTTACAGTGCCATTCAAAAAGTAGCAAGATTACAGCTATGCAATATCAATAAATACAACTTTATAGTTGGGGGTCACCACAACATGCGGAACCGTATTAAAGGGTTGCAGCATCAGGAAAGTTGAGAACCGCTGGTCCTGAGTCTTCCAGGCCAGGTAGGAATTCAGCTAATAGATTCAGTGATTAGGAGTCTCCGTAAACAGCCTAGCTCCATGGGGTGAGGGGCAGGGTGGACAGTCCCAGTCAGGGTCACACTGTCACACTTGGAAGGACCATAGTCCCATCCAAAAAAGTGAATGTTTCACTTTAGTTAAAACACTGTCTCCAAAACCATCTAAGAATGAATGATTTTTTTTGTAATGTGTGTGGGGGAGGGGAGTGAATGTTTAATCTGTGGGGTTGAGATCTGCCACCAAAAACATGATGAGAATGCAGATCCCCTCTGGAGCCCACTCCCTCAGGTTTCTGGACTCTCAAGATGTGCTCCTTGGCTGACAAGAAAGGGACGGCCCGACCATGGGATCCAGTGAAGTATGCCTGGCACCATGACTAGTTTCCTATACTGCCTGGGCTAAGACATCTCCTTCAACTATGTCTCAGCCCAACACAGGATGCTTCCAAGGACCCCTGGGACTCAGTGGTTGTGGGGAGAGAAATCGATTATCTTCTTGAATTTCTAAGAGAATGGAGCTAATAGAAGCCAATGTTTGGTTATCCACACAAGAATCATGGGTTCTGAAGTCTCCGGAATACTAGAAGCCAGTAGAAGGAGACCTAGACCGAGGCTGGGAAGTAGGAAGCTATGCCGGATGCACAGGAAAGCAGAGGGGTGGATGAGGACGGAGGGGCCATTAGACAGAAGGAGAGCATTGGGCATCTGATCAAGGGACTTACAAGTCTTTTGAATAGGTTAGCTTATAGCCAGGAAGACTTGCAGGAAAAGGAAGACTCTGAAAGACAAAGGGAGTGGGGAGTAATAAGTGAGTGGGGGCAGATATAAAGGAAGTGGCTGGCCATGCGACATAAACTTTTCACATGGGTAGTGTGGCCCCTAAACAAGTACTTTACCCACAGAGTCATCTCCAACCTCTCTTGTCAATTTTAACACGTGTGTTATTTTCTAGAGCATTAAACAAATGGATAGCAACAACAGTAAGAGGTTATGAACCATTGCACACTTCCCATCTGGTCTCTGTGGCCTTCTTTAATACAGCAGAGGGGGATTCAGCTCCCAGAAAGACTGTCTACTGCCTGCAGCCAGCTTCCTTTTGTTTTCCTTCTCTGTAAAAGGTTTCTTCTTCTCTGTCAAAAGTTTATGGGTATCTTGGTGCCACCAGGTCCACAAAAGGACAGATGAAAACATTGATGGACAACAAGCAAAGAAGACATAGAAAATGAGAATGAGAGACAGGCCAAGAGGACAAAGAGAAACACAGGACAACCAGAAAGGGAGGACACAGGCAAAAGACAGCTCTACACAAGCATTCAGGTAACAGGCAGCTATATACAAGCATTCAGGCAACAGGCAGCTACACACAAGCATTCAAGCAACAGGTAGCTATACACAAGCATACAGGCAACAGGCAGCTATACAGAAGCATACAGGAAGAGCAACAGAGGGTGATCCAAGGCACAAGGTCAGACAGGAATAGAGGATATAAGTGGGCACACAGACAGCAGGCCACCCCTACCTCATTCTTTAGGGACTGAGGCCTATTCTCAGGATAGTCCCAGCCTGAGTCACAGGCCTGCGTGTCATTGTAGCGGTGGCTCAAGATGTCTTCCAGGCTGGCACCATCAGGAGGTGGCCGGAACATGAGGCAGGACTCGGGTCGGCCTGCCGTGTTGTTGGGTATGCTTACAGCCAGCTGCTCAGCCGCACTTAGGTTGAAAGTGTGGTTCTTAACCCAGGACACTGAACAGTGGTGGGCCTCATCAAGGACCATGAAAACCTGGCTAAACACGAAGAATGCAGACAGGAAATGGGGGATACCCATCAGGATGGTCACCCGCATCTGAAAGCGTCCAAAGTCGCCCACTTCAGCCATGACCTGTGCAAACTGAGCCATGTCTGCTTCTTACTCCTTAGTCTAGGAACACTAGGCAGGTCTGAAACCTGGCTTTGAAGCACTTGCTGCTCTGGGCTTTGGTGACAACTACATTAATGTTTAATCTGGCCTTGCTAAGCTCTACATATCAAACCTCTGCTACTAGCTGTCGCCCAAATGTGCTATAGTTTGACACTGGAATGTACCCTCACAAAGGTCTCACCTGTTGAAGACCGAGAACTCACCTGGAGGTACTACTGAGAGGTAGTGCACTCCAGAGGAGGCAGGGCCTACAAAGAGGAAGTGGATGATTTGAAGGCATGCCTTTGGAGGAACTATTACAGCCCCCATCTTTATCCTGCCCTGGGGACTTGTTTCTGTATTGTGCATAAATTATTGGTTTTGATTTGTTTTCGTTGTTGTTACCGAGACAGGGTCTCCCTATGTTAGCAGGCATTGGCTGGTCTTGAACTCACAGAGATCCACCTTGCCTGGAAACAAATATGAACTTACATGAAATGGGCCCGTGTACAATATGAGCTGCCGAGTAAGATGGTTCTCCTTTTTGTCTCCATCACTGCTGTTTTTAAACAAACACATTGAAGGCCTGCTTATTCAATCTTCGGTGTTAAAGCTGAGAGGCACATGTCAGCTAACATGTCAGTTGGCTAAATGAAACGGGACTGTCATGAATGTGAACTCGTTTGAAGCGGGCAGAGACTGTACCAAGGATCTTAACAGTTGGTGTATATAGAACTCTCCCTTGTGATCCACACATCGACGTATGACTGCGTGCTGAGGTGCCGACTTGATGGCGGGTCAGCTGAAAGATCTGGAGTAGCTTGTCGGAGTGGGTTCCACATGAACCAGTATACGGTGAGAAAGACTGGAATCCACTTAAGGGACCAGCCACTCCCTGGACTCAATGTGGCACCTCCTGACTGCTTTCCTGGGAAGAGCCCTGGACAAGCACATAGAGTCGGCTGCTCCCATGTCTTTGTGAGTTTCCTACGAGACAGGGTTTCTCTGTGTAGTCCTGGCTGTCCTAGAACTCACTCTGTAGACCAGGCTGGCTTCACACTCAGAAATCCGCCTGCTTCTGTCTCCCAAGTGCTGGGATTAAAGGCATACACCACCACCGCCCGGCTATAAAGGACATTTAATTGGGGCTGGCTTACAGGTTCAGAGGTCAGTCCATTTCAAAGCAGGAAGGAAGCATGGCAACATCCAGGCAGGCATGGTACTGGAAGAACCAAGAGTTCTACATCTTGATCCAAAGGCAGCCAGGAGAAGACTGCCTTCTAGGCACTAGGAGGAGGGTCTCAGAGTCCACCCTGACAGCCTAACACACTTCCAAAAAGGCCATACCTACTCCAACAAGGTAATAGTACCACTCCATGGCCCAAGCATATTCAAACCACTACACCCTGTGTTTGAGATCTGAATCCTGTACCGGCTTCAACTATGGCAACCATAAGGCTGAGCAGTAGGCTCACTGCTCCCATGTCCCCTGAGTACCGGCTATTCCCTGTTCAATAGCACCCTCTTGAGGACAGGTATAGTTTACTTACCACATGCTAGCCATATCTTTCCTTATAAAGCCCCTCTGCTGTGCTCATCAAGACAGAGACAAGAGCACACTATGGCATTACTTCCCTAGGGAGATAGTTGTGAGTAAACACCTATTCACACCACAGACCCACCATACCTAGAACAGAGAAATGATCTACCCGAATCCTCCTTGATAAACTTATGGGTTCACTTGGCTTACTGACTAAGTATGCATAAAGGGTTACTTACAAGGTCGTGGATAACCTTCAACATTTGCAAAATGAAAAGTCCAATCCCAGTTGAGTGATAGCCTAAAAGCTATCTAAACCGAGTCTCTGCAGGAGTGACCCTTCACCCTTCTGTATTCTCTAGCACCTGCCAAGACCACATAGGAAATTAGCATGGAAGAAAGAGGAACTGGAGGCCGTCATCTCAGGTCAGCCCACTCTTTTTATTTGCCAGTGTTAATGCAGTCTATCTTGTGATGGTCTCACACTGGGAATCAGAGCTGCTCTGATTTCAATGTAGAAGTAGCTATGTCATGCCTGGTGGAAATGATTCACAACGCAGGTCTGTGTATCTGGCATGACCTTCGATTAACTACCGATGAAGACACCTTTACCTGATAACAGATAAGGACCTGGATACTCGTAAACAGACTCAATTGCAGTCCAGCAGCCTTGGGCAGCCCCACCCACCTTCTGTGGAACCTCTCATTTGGGCTGCCTCCTGGGTCTGCAGTTTGCTTCTGTGGGTAACTTCCAGTATCCTGGTGTCTCCACTGAAACTCAGGCTTCGTCTTCACATGGATTTGGAATGGCCCCAAATCCACTTTGTAGGGAATATAAACCTTCACATGCTTCTTGGCCTCAGCAAATTTCTGGACCCTTTCTGCCACCTTCTGTGGCCCATCACCTGTATCTTTTGTGCTGACAAAACCAGTACCGTGTAGATCAGTGGTTCTCAACTTGTGGGTCATGATCCTTTTGGGGACTGGACAAATCTTTCACAGGATCGCATATCCAATACCCTGCATATCAGATTTTTACAATTCATAACAGTAGCAAAATTATAGTTACGAAGTAGAAGCAAAGTAACTTTATGATGGGGGGGTCGCACAGCATGAGGAACTGTATTAAAGGGTCCCAGCATTAGGAAGGTTGAGGACCACTGATGTATATGATGCTGTGAAGTCCTTGAGATAGATGTTACCTGGTTGCTTGGATGACAGCTGCAGTTTGCAGTCTAGTTTCTGAATGAGGGGACTCTTTCAGAACCATTCTCGGTTCAGGCTCTTCCTTTAAATGAGTAAACTATTTTCACCAATTCTAATGTTTCCTAGGTGAGGGCTTATCTTCAAGGGAAGCCTTTCTACTATCTGAGTGAAGAGAGAGGGTTTCTTTTTGATGGTGTTAATTCCACTAACAACTGATATAGTGCTTGGTTTCCACTTTCTTTATCTGCAACTTCAAATTGCTCACACTGCATTCCCAACAAGGTTCACTGGCTTCTTATCTTTCTGCTCTCTCACACTGTAGATCTAAATACATGAGCAATAGCCTTATCACAGCCTGAAGAGTGCACTATCTGGAAGAAACAAAGCAAACAACCTCCTCGCTGTTTTGAATCGGGCTCCACTCGATTTCTTGCAAAATAGAATGCAGCCTAATTCTTTGCTAAAATATATGATCAAAGGCTTCCAGCCCAATTCCCAGGAGAGTCCTCGTTTCCCTCTGAGACCTCCTAAGTTGAACGAGACTGCCTGCACTCCTCTGAGCATGCTGGTCTTACAAGCTCCCAGTAGAATGGCCCACTAAGCCCTGCTTACAGCCCACTAAGCCCTGCTTACAGTGTTTTAGGGATCCATTGGCCCAAGGTTTCAAGTTTACATACTCCTCTTTGCAAACCTTTCTCAAAGGTCTAAGAATCGCATGATCAGATCTGTCACAAAAAGCCAGAACCTCCCGTACCAGTTCTCTATGTCACTTTTCTCTTTGTTGTGACAATATATCAAAGCAACTGAAGAAAGAACTGAGTCTGCTTGACAGTGTGAGGTCAGAGTTTAATAAGTGTCATCACAGTGGGAGGAAGTAGACAGTACAACTTGGGTCTCAGCTCCCTTCATGGATTTATTTATTTAGTTCAGGACCTTAGCCAATAAGATACTGCCCATATGCAGGGAAGGTCTTCCCTCCTCAGTTCTGAAAACATCTTGACAGACACCACCCAGAGATGTTCCTCCTTAGTGACTCAATCCAGGTAGGGTGACAATGAAAATTAAGCACTACAGAATGAAAATATTTCTCCTAGATATACATAATCCCTAAGAAATGGAAGAGACAATGTCTACGAAGATCCCAAAGGCAGGTCTGGGAATACAGCTCATATGACAAATCAACAAAAACAAAAGCCACAGGCAAACCCTTGTAATAATACTGTGTCAGTAAAGGATCCCTCTAAGCCTTTCCCCAGGAATGACAATCACTCCCAAGGAAGGAAAACAAACACCTGATCACACCGCTCGCTCGGAGAAGTCAATGGCTTCAGCCTTGAAGTGCACTTTCCCATCTCTGCGCATCTGCCTTTCATTAGAGGAACATACAGCACGGAGCTCTGGGTGGTACTAGTACAAAGCCAGAGAGCGTGTTTGTCTATGATCTCAAAAGAGAACAGTATGAAATATCCATGACTGGATGCCCAGCCAACAGGTAGAGTACTGCTCACTCCTTGGAGAAGGTGACCAAGTGTGAAGGGGGAGATGCTGAAAGAATCTGTGTGCTCTGGAAAGAGTTTCACAGTGTTCTCCAAGGGTTTGCACTGTGGACGTTGGGCCTGGGTGTGGCCATGTGAAAACTGGTGGGACCTGTAAGAAGCCTGACCAAGGAGGAAAGTGTTACTCACTCTTCCCCATGTTCAAGTTTGTGATGCAGAATCTCCTTTCTCCCTGATCCAATTCACCATGACATACCCACAGAAAGAATCAAAGAAGAAAAGACCAAGACACATCCAGGATCACTGAGCAGGGAGTGAGGGACAGAGGAGAGCAGGGAGGTTGGTCCTGTCCAACAACAAGCTGGCCTTGTGTCTCCTTCAAATCAGGGCCCACTGATATCCACTGTGTCATGAGGTGCTGGGTATGAACTGGTCCTTAACAACCACAATCAGAACTAGGAGAACTACTAATGCTAACTCGGGGGACAAAGCTCCTTTCTTTAGCCTCCATTTCTTTTTCAGGGAACTGTGTCATGGAAGACCTGCCAAGAGGAAAAAAGCAGTCAGTGCTGTCCACGATGCAGTCCCATGATTAATAAACGCCCTTATCAGCTCTAGCAGGGAAATAACCTATGATATCTGTGGCACCAAGTTGGCGCCATGTCACCCAGTGAGCAATGAGTAAACTAATAATGAGCTATAGTGAATGGGAGGCCAGGGCCTGGGAAGAAGCCAGCAAGTCTGTGCTCACCGTGTGGGATGCCCCTGCTCCAGGTCCTGGAGGGTATCTTTCAGGGTCTGTCCCCGTGTCTCAGGCAGCAGAGCACACAGTAGGCCTGCACCAATGGGGAGGCTGCCGAAGATGATCATGGGAATCGCATGGTGGTACTGCTCCAGTAGCATCACAAGGGGTGTGATGATGCCACTGATCCTGGCGAAGATGCTCACCAACCCCATGCCTGTTTGCCTGGGGAAAGCAACACAAGCTGAGGCTCCGCCCACTGATGGAGGATGCCCTCACTCCACAGCTCTGAGGAACCAGGTGGCAGCCACCTTTGGTCTAGCCAGGGAACAGGCTCTGTCCATCCCTCTCTGCCTGCCCCCTGTCACTCAAGAGACCCAAACTCCCTTTCCACTTCAGAGTGCTCCTCTCCTGGGAGCACTCCTTCCTCACCTCTCAGTTCTTACTTCTGTCCCACATTCAGGCCGATATGGCCATGGCCTGCCTATGTCAAGATGTCACACAAGTGACACCTTGGTGAATGGCACTAGACTTCCTAGGCC
>NW_021625616.1:0-485 GCF_004785775.1 Grammomys surdaster
GTTGTGTCTCGTGTCATGAATTTCTGTTCCCACACTCCCTTGAAGTAGATGGCAATCACTAGCACAAGTCTGGTCATGATGCCCACCACACCCACAGCCAGCAGTTCTGGGATTTTACCTGAAAAGAAAAAGTAAGCTTTTTAAAAGATTCATATTGGAATTTTAAATTTAACCCAGTAATTTCTTAGCTCTAGCATAGACTTCACACTTCATTTTGTTTTAATCCAGTGTTCAGTTAGGAAGGACCCATTTGTCTCATTTTATTTTAAACACACCAACTTGTAAGAGCAGGCAGGCTTGTGCCTAGTGCTTCTTGAGAACCTAGGTTCTATCCCTTTAACCAGAGAAAAAGTATCATTAATATCAGTCAATATCTTCAAAGGTTAAAAACAAGCAAGTTCTCCTTTCTACCATGCAAACAATAACCATTATTTTGTTAATGGCTGTTCTTTACAAAAAATAAACAATATTCCTTAGTGAAAATG
>NW_021625616.1:585-1070 GCF_004785775.1 Grammomys surdaster
GTTGTGTCTCGTGTCATGAATTTCTGTTCCCACACTCCCTTGAAGTAGATGGCAATCACTAGCACAAGTCTGGTCATGATGCCCACCACACCCACAGCCAGCAGTTCTGGGATTTTACCTGAAAAGAAAAAGTAAGCTTTTTAAAAGATTCATATTGGAATTTTAAATTTAACCCAGTAATTTCTTAGCTCTAGCATAGACTTCACACTTCATTTTGTTTTAATCCAGTGTTCAGTTAGGAAGGACCCATTTGTCTCATTTTATTTTAAACACACCAACTTGTAAGAGCAGGCAGGCTTGTGCCTAGTGCTTCTTGAGAACCTAGGTTCTATCCCTTTAACCAGAGAAAAAGTATCATTAATATCAGTCAATATCTTCAAAGGTTAAAAACAAGCAAGTTCTCCTTTCTACCATGCAAACAATAACCATTATTTTGTTAATGGCTGTTCTTTACAAAAAATAAACAATATTCCTTAGTGAAAATG
>NW_021625617.1:0-1103 GCF_004785775.1 Grammomys surdaster
TGACTTACTATTATCTATGACAGATGACTATTGATATTTCAGCTTTAAATGTTACTTATTTACTATGAAATATGAAACGATGACTATTGATTATTCATGTTCATTTATTTCTGATTTACTGTTATCCACCAATGCTGAATATTGATTATTCATCTTCATTTATTTCTGACTTACTATTATCTATGACAGATGACTATTGATATTTCAGCTTTATTTATTTCTGGTTTACTATTAAATATTACTGATGATTCTTGATTATTCACGTTCATTTAATTCTGATTTCCAATTATCCACGAATGGTGAATATTGATTATTCCTGTTGACTTATTTCTGACTTACTCTTATCTATGACTGAGGACTATTCATATTTCAGCTTTATTATTTTCCTGTTTACTATTAAGTATGACTGATGACTATTGATTATTAATGTTCATTTATTTCTGATTTACTATTATCCACGAATGGTGAATACTGATTAGTCATGTTTATTTATTTTGGACTTACTCTTATCTATGACTAATGTTATTTTATATTGATTTACTATTGTCTATTACTGATTATTATTGGTATTTCATCTCCGTTTTTTTCTGATTTCGTATTAACTATGAATGATGACTATTGTTTATTCATGTTCATTTTTTTCAGATTTACCATTATCCATGAATAGTGAATATTGATTATTCATGTTCATTTATTTCTGACCTACTATTATCTATGACTGATGACTATTGATATTTCAGCTTTATCTATTTCTGACTTCCCATAAACTATGACTGATGACTATTGCTTACTCATGTTAATTTATTTCTGATTTACTATTATCCACGAATGTTGAATATTGATTATTCCTGTTCATTTATTTCTGACTTCCCATGAACTATAACTGATGACTATTGATTATTCTTGCTAATTTATTTCTGATTTACTATTTTCCACGAATGGTGAATACTGATTATTCATGTTCATTTATTTCAGACTTACTATTATCTATGACTGATGACTATTGTTATTTCAGCTTTATATATTTCTAATTTACTTTGAACTATGACTGATGAGTATTGATTTTTCATGTTCATTTTTTCATCTTTACCATTATTCACAAA
>NW_021625618.1:0-1028 GCF_004785775.1 Grammomys surdaster
CGGTATCTATGACATCGGTATCTATGACATCGGTATCTATGACATCAATATCTATGACAAAGATATCCATGACACCGTTAACTATGACATTGTTGTCTATGAAATCGTTATCTAAGACATCGTTATCTATAACATCGTTATCTATGACATCGGTATCTATGACATCGGTACCTATGACATCGGTATCCATGACATTGGTATCAATGACATCGGTATCTATGACATCGATATCTTGATATCGATATCTGTGACATCGGTATCTATGACATCGGGATCTATGACATCGGTATCTATTACATCGGTACCTATGACATCTGTATCCATGACATCGGTACCTATGACATTGGTCCTATGACATCGATATCTATGACATTTTTATCTATGTCATCGGTCTCTATGACATCGGTATCTATGACATCGGTATCTATTACATCGGTACCTATGACACCGTTATCTATGACATCGTTACCTATGACAACGGTACCTATGATATCGGTACCTATGACATCGGTCCCTATGATATCGGTACCTATGACATCGGTACCTATGACATCGGTACCTATGACATCGGTATCTATGACATCGATATCTATGACAACCGTATCTATGATATCCGTGTCTATGACATCGGTATCTATGACATCGGTATCTAAGACATCGGTAACTATGAGATCGATATCTATGACATGTATATCTATGACATCTATATCTATGACATCTGTATCTATGACATCTGTATCTATGATATCTGTATATATGACATCTGTATATATGTCATCAGTATCTATGACATCTGTATGTATGACATCGGTATCTATGACATCGGTATCTATGACATCAGTATCTATGACATCGGTATCTATGACATTGATATATATTTTATTTTTATCTATGACATCGATATCTATGACGTCGATTTCTATGACATCGATATCTGTGACATTTTTATCTATAACATCGATATCTATGACATCGCTATCCATGACATCTATATCTATGACATCGATATCTATGACATCGGTATCTAT
>NW_021625619.1:0-1408 GCF_004785775.1 Grammomys surdaster
CCAATTCTGTCAATATCTATATTTAATAACCAATTATGTCAATATTTTTATATAATAATCAATTTTGTAATAACCAATTCTGTCAATATGTTTATTTAAATAACAATTCTGTCAATATCTTTATTTAAAAACCAATTCTGTCCATGTCTTTATTTAATAAACAACTCTGTCAATATCTTTATTTAATAATCAATTCTGTTAATATCTTTATTTAAAAAGCAGTTCTGTCAATATCTTTATTTAATAAACAATTCTGTCAATATCTTTATTTAATAAACAGTTCTGTCAATATCTTTATTGAAAAACCAATTCTGTCAATAAGTTTATTTAATAAACAATTCTGTCAATATCTTTATTTAAAAACCAAAACTGTCAACATTTTTATTTAAAAACCAGTTCTGTCAATATCTTTATTTAATAACCAATTCTGTCTCTCAATATCTTTATTTCATAACCAATTCTGTCAATATCTTCTTAATAAATAATTCTGTCAATATCTTTATTTAATAACCAGTTTTGTCAATATCTTTATTTAATAACCTATTCTGTCAATATCTTTATTTAAAAACCAATTCTGACAATTTCTTTATTCAATAACCAATTTTGTCAATATCTTTATTTAATAATAAGTTCTGTAATAAACATTTCTGTCAATATCTATATTTAACAACCAATTCAGTGAATAAATTATTTAATAACCAATTCTGTCAATATATTTATTAAAATGCCAATTCTGTCAGTTTCTTTATTTAATAAACAGTTCTGTCAATATCTTTATTTAAAAACCAATTCTGTCAATATCTTTATTTAAAAACCAATTCTGTCCATGTCTTTATTTAATAAAAAATTCTGTCAGTATCTTTAATAACCGATTCTGTCAATATCTTTGTTTAATTACCAATTCTGTAAGTACCTTTATTTAAAAACCAATTCTGTCAATATCTTTATTTAATAAAAAATTCTGTCTCTCAATATCTTTATTTAATAAACAATTCTGTCAATATCTTTATTTAACAACCAGTTCTATCAATATGTTTATTTAATAACCAATTATGTCAATATCTTTATTTAGTAACCAATTATGTAATAACCTATTCTGTGAATATCTTTATTTAATAATCAATTTTATAATAACGAATTCTGTCAACATCTTTATTTAAAATACAATTATGACAATATCTTTATCCAATAACCAATTTTTTCGAAATCTTTATTTAATAATAAGTTCTGTAATACACAATTCTGTCAATATATTTTTTAACAAACAAATCTGTCAATAACTTTATTTAATAACCAATTCTGTAAATATATTTATTTGAAAACCAATTCTTTCAATATTTTATTTAAAAACCAATTCTGACAATATCTTTATTCAATGAACAATTCTGTCAATATCTTTATTTAATAA
>NW_021625620.1:0-26717 GCF_004785775.1 Grammomys surdaster
GCCTTTCCCTACATTACCCATAGATAAATTTTTAGCAATTTTTGATGCCATTATCACTCCTTCTATGAATCCTGTCATTTATACGCTGAGAAATAATGAGATGAAGGTTGCAATGAGGAGACTCTTTTTTAGGGCTTTAAGTTTCATTGACAGTTTAAGAGTTTCAGATTGAAATAGAACATTCTTGAGGGTGAAATGTTTTTATTCTGTACTGAGTAGACTTCTTTAGACACATACACATGCAAGAAATATTGAATAGACTCATCAGGTTGTATGTACATTTTATATGATATGTATACATATGTGTGTATATAATTCATATGTATATATGAAAATAGTAAAAGAAGGATACAAAGAAGAAAATGAAAAAATATATGATATAATTGTAGCTTGATTAAATATATATTTTAATTAAATATTTAATCTACTAAAAAAATCTATTTCAAAACTCTCTTCAACTTAATGTTTTAAATATCGGCTGTGCAATGCTTCAAGTATTCTCTGCAGATCTGATCAATTTTTGCGAAAGAATTTCTGGTTTCTGAAAGTACTGAAAAGCAGTAAATATGGTTTCTGTCAGATGTGTATGGAACTGATGGCAAGTGCTGGAATCACTCTAACATGCTTTGTTATCTCAAATGTTGAAAACTTCTCTTTGATACTGGTCCTCAGAGATAGAGGTAACTCTTTCTAATCTGCACAACCTCCTTAATATATGCCTTGTGAGCTGCTCAGTATCTGTACAGCAACAGGAATATACAAAATAAAGATCTTTAGCTGGATAAATTCAAGAATTCAAGACTTTTATCATCTGAATTAGTCAACGACAGCAGATTTGACTATTTCTATGCGTTTTACATGTAGTTACAATTGAAAAGTAAGCTTTGTGCTCAATTACAGAGAAAAACAGTAAAATTTAATAATTTTAGACAGTACATATTTTTGACACTAGAAGATGTAAATTACTATTGCACATGTATATATGAAAAATACTGTACTCCCTCTTTTTCTAGTTGTTGTTTTTGCAAAGAAATAAGTGTTACCTGTAAGTCATTATAAATGTTTTGAATGTTTTCTAGTTAAAAAGTGAAAATACTGATTAAGTAATAAATTACACAATAATAAAATTTTCTAAACTTTGTTTATAACTATATAAGAAGAAAAATGAAGAAATTATTATAAAAAGCATGACAAACTATTAATAAATAGACATATAAAAAGGAGGAAGAAATATATTATGCTTTTCATATAATATATGATTTACTTTACATATAATTGTTATAATTAATACAAAATTTAGGGAGAGTATCTCACAACTTGTGTTACTAGTGATTCAAACCAGGTGTCACCTAAATATACTATTTTTTTCAAGTTTGGGTTATACAACTGCTATGAAGCAGACCTGCCATGCATGCGCTCCCAAATTACCTACAGCACTTCTTGAAAGAAAGAAAAAAAACTGTGAGAAAAACAGAAGAAAGGCAATGCTGAGAGCTTCAAGCAGTATCTTTCATTAATGTCTTGCACAAACACTCCACTGAACCTCAGCTACTCAGCTACAGTATCAGAGCATCATGAGCTGGAAAACAGATGAGTGGGCAAAACTTTTTAGAGCCAACTTTTTCAAAACCCCTCTGAAATATCCTCCAAAGGCTCCAAAGGCTTCTGTCTTGAGCTTCAGGAAATAATACTGAAAGAGAAATTACATGTATAGCATACTAATTAGAGTGTCACTCTCCCATAGAGCCCTGGTTCTTCTGCTTGTCTTGATCTTGGCATAGCTAATCAATCTTAGTTGCAAAGGAAACCTAGATTCTGCTCCTTCTTTGCTAGAATCTGCGTTTTATTTTGTTCTGGTTTAGTTGTTGTCAGCTTCGGTTTCTTGTTTTGCATATGCACATATGCAAGCACACACACACAAACACACATACACTCATACACATACACACTAATATACACACAAACACATATATACACACAAACACAGTCACACACATACACACATAAGCATATTCATACAATTGGCTATGATAAATGACACACTGGATTTATTTTTTTAATTTAATTTTCTATTTTTACTTACTCATTTTACATCCCACTCACTGCCCGCCCTTCCAGTCACTCTTCCCACAATTCTTCCCCCATCCTGCCATCCCCTTCTCCTCTGACTGGGTGCCTACCCCCATCCCCAGAGTATCTCCTCCCACTTAACACTTCAAATCTCTGTGAGGCTAGGTGCTTCCTCTCCCACTGAGGCCAGACAAGGCAGTCCAGCTACCAGAACATACCCTACATACAGGTAACAGCTTTTGGCATAGCCCCTGCTTCAGTTGTTCAGGGCCCACATGAAGGTCAAACTGCACATCTGCTGCATATGAGCGGGGAGACCTAGGTCCTGCCCATGTTTGTTCTTTGGTTGGTTGTTCAGACTCTGAGAGCCCAAGGGTCTAGGTTAGTTAACTCTGTTTGTCTTCCTGTGGGGTTCCTATATCCTTCGGGGCTTGCAATCCTTCCTCCTACTCTTCCATAAAAATCCCCAAGCTCTATCCTCTGTTTGGCTGTGGGTGTCTGTATCTGTCTGAGTCAACTGCTTGGTAGAGCTTCTCAGAAGACAGAATGTTCCTGTCTGCAGGTATAACAGAGTATCATTAATAGTGCTAGATTATCAATAGATTGATATTTGTCCATGGGATGAGTCTCAAGTTGGGCCAGTTATTGATTGGCCATTCCCTCATTCTCTGTTCTATCCCTCGTACCTGAACTTCTTGTAGACAGAATAAATTTTGGGTTAAAAGTTTTGTGGGTGGACAACGACAGGGGGACTGGAGCCATTACAAGGTCCCCTTCAAGTACTGGAGGTTGGGCCTCTATCCCCGCCTTCTCAAGATTAGAATTGCCACAGCCCTTTTATACTTAGAGAAGGGAGAAGATGTCAGGGGCAGCCCTGCTTACACACTGAAGGCCTAAAATCAGCCATAGGCCTAAAATCAGCAATAGGCCTGTCATACATGTATACTAACACCAAGTCTTGGGTCTCAGTGGAAAAACATTGAAACAGATGGCTATAAGCTAATGTAAACAGGCAGCTTTTGTGGAAATTTACCAGCCTGAGTAGTCATAGACCTTGAAAATAGGTAGCCTTGGCAGACAATACCAACTTAGATAAGGTCAAGCGAGTCATAGGCAGAGTCATAGTGACTTGTCCCCTGAACCTTCACCCAGCCAATACCCGGTTCTGAAAGATATCTGTATTCCCCCTGAACACCCACACTCCAGTGTCATTCCCTTCCCCATATCCTGCCTTTCTGTGTTTATAACCCCTGTGTGAATGAATTACAATTTGAGAAAAAATAAATTATTAAAAAAAAATTCTAAAAAAAAAAGTTTTGTGGGTGGGTTGGTGTCTCTATTGCTCCACTGAGATTCCTGCCTGGCTACAGGAGGAACACATTGGATTTATAATGGTGCTCTAATGGCATAACAAAAGAGATAATAGTTAGATTAATCAGGGATTAATCAGGACCCACATGTCCACAGATCTTCTATAGAATATGAAATATAAACAAAAGGCAAGATAGTGAACATAGCAGCAACCCAAAGAGATAAGGACACCATCATTTTGAAGGGTTTTATTACATAGCAGAGAATATTATGTTATAAAATAACCAGCGTGTTAGATTTGGAATGATTATTTATCATCTGAACTCAGCCACTTTAATTTTTCAGACAATGAAATAAGAGGCAGGCAATGAGTGAAGTGTAGAAACAGGAAAAAAAATCCTTGAACATTGAAGTTAGGTCTGGCTCTTCTTTTCAGCCCCATGCTTCCAGATATAAGACTCAAACTTAAAATACATTTATAAATACCTTGGCCATATAGCTAGGCTCTTCTCTAACTAGATCTAACTTAAAATATGCCCTTCATTTTAACCTACATCCTGTCACCTGTGCTTAGGTATCATCCATCTGTCTCCACACAACTTCCCAGGTGAATCTTCTGCCTGGATCTATCCAAGAATTCTTTCTGCCTCCATGTTTCACCTTCTATTTTCTGCCTAAGATATAGGCCTTAGGCTTTTTAATTGACAGATAATGCATCCATACAATACACATGATTTTCTCTCTAAAATTTCTTTTTTTAGTTTATATAAAAGGTTCTTTTTCTCAAATATAAATTGAATACAGTTATAACAATTATGAAACAATTATGAAAACTATGAGGTTTTATATACATTTACAATATCCAGTCCATTCTATTTGGAAACTTTAGAAAATATTCTATTATTCATCCTATTTTGCTGTGTATAAAGCTTTGTACTTAACTCAGTGTCTATCCCAATTTTCATTATCATCCTAAAAACATCTTTTTTAATTTTTTATTGGTTATTTTATTTACATTTCAAATGTTATCACTTTTCCTGGTTTCCCCTCTGCAGACCCCCTATCCCATCCCTTCCTCCCTGCTTCTATGAGGCTGCTCCCCCACCCACCCACTCCCACCTCACCACCCTAGCATTCCCTTATACTGAGGCATCAAGCCTTCACAGGGCCAAGGGCCTCTTCTCTCCTTTAGGTCAGATAAGGCTATCCTCTGCTACATATGCAGCTGGAGCCATGGGTCCCTCCACGTGTATTCTTTGGTTGGTGGTTTAGTCCCTGGGAGCTTGGAGGGCGGGGCGGGGGGAGGGGTCTGGTTGGTTGATTTTGCTGTTCTTCCTATAGGGTTGCAAACCCCTTCAGCTCCTTCAGTTCTTCCCCTAACTCCTCCATTGGGGTTCTGTGCTCAGTCCGATGGTTGTCTTAAAAACATCTTCTTAGACCTAGAACATTTTCTTAAATACTAAACAATTTAAGCGTATAGTAAGACTTTAACTATCTAGTCTTCAATTCCTTCTCAACCTCAGAAGGAAGAAACATTACCTAGGTATACAAGAAGTACAGGGATACAGCTTCCAAATATTATAGAAATGACAGAGACAGTTAATTGCCTGAACAGTCCCCAAAATCTGTGACATTGGAGCATCTATCTTCAGCCTACTGGCCCAGTATCTTGGAGACATTTTGTGAAGCACTAATTATGAAGGACTTGCTTACCCTGTCTTGGAAGAACATGATGGTCAACTTTACTGTATCAATTTGTCCTTTCCAGACAGCATTTATCTGTAGTTGAAACACGGGGATTTTCTTTGCCAGTGGCTAGCATGCCAGAATTGAAGCAACTCATTATGGAGGTTATTGATGCTCATCATCTTCTTTGAAGTGGAATGGGGGAACTGTCAGGAGCAGACCTTTCTCATAATCAAAAGGCCTTTTAGCCCTTCTGCCTGGTCCTTTCTGCTGGGGCAGACTCCTAGCTGGTCTGCTTCAGTGAAGATACCATATCCTGAGCCATCCTAGAGGATCTACTTGCACTCAGAGGAGTTGACAACATATCTTGAGCCATCTCAGAAGATCCTCTGCATTCAGAAACGTCAGGAAACTGACACCACAGCCTAAGACATACCAGGAGATCTGTTGCACACAGGGCAACTGAGCAACTGATCACCAGCCTCTCTGCTCCCTAGAAGACACCACAGCTTGAAGGCATCCCAGGAACTCCTGTGTACACAAGGCAACAGGACAACAGACTCCACAGTCTGAAGACCTCCCATGGGCTCTGTGATATGCAGGGCAACTAACCTCCCTAGAGTTCTGCTGCACACAGGGAAACAGAAACCTAAATTTAAAGCATAAAAAACTCCTAACCCAAAGCATCCAAGAAATTCAGGACACAAATGGAAAGACCAAATCTAAGAATACTCAGAATAGAAGAGAATGAAGTCACTCAGCTCAAAGACCTGAAAATGTCTTCAACAAAATCATAGAAGAAAACTTCCAGAACCTAAAGAAAGAAATGGCCATAAAAGTATAAGAAGCCTATAGAACACCAAATAAATGGGACCAGAAAAGAAAATCCTCTTGTCACTTAATAAAACACTACATGTACAGAACAAAGAAAGAATATTAAAAGCTGCAAGAAAAAAGGGCCAAGAAAACAACAACAACAAAACAAAAACAAAAACAAAAGTCGGGCAGTGGTGGCGCATGCCTTTAATCCCAGCACTTGGGAGGCAGAGGCAGGCGGATTTCTGAGTTCAAGTCCAGCCTGGACTACAGAGTGAGTTCCAGGACAGTCAGAGACATACAGAGAAACCCTGTCTCAAAAAATTGGGAAAAAAAAAACCATCAAGGAAAAAAGAGCCAAGTAACATACAAAGGTAGACCTATCAGAATTACACCAGACTTCTCAACAGAGATTATGAAAGCCAGAAAAGCCTGGTCAGCAGTCATTCAGACTCTAAGAGAACACAAATCCCAGCCTAGGCAATTTTACTCAGCAAAACTCTCAATCAACATAGATGAAGAAAACAAAATATTTGGACAAAACCAAATTCAAACAGTATCTATCTACCAATCTAGCCCTACAGAGGATCCTAGAAGGAAAACTCCAATACAGGAAGGTACCTATACCAAAGAAAAGACAAGATATTAAGCATCTCACAACAAAGCCAAAAGGAGAGAACCACAAGCACACAAAGCCACTTACAAAAACAAACATATCGACCTTTTAGGAGACCGCGCCTCGGATCCAGCGGACTTGTCCCCTGATCTCGGCTCTACCACCATCCACTGCTGTCTTACTGCCTACCATGGCCCTCCTGCACTCCAGCCGCATCCTCTCCAGGATGGCTGCTGCATTTCACCCAGGCCTTGCAGCTGCAGCCTCTGCCAGAGCCAGCTCCTAGTGGACCCATGTCAAAATGGGACCTCCAGATCCCATCCTGGGAGTTACCGAAGCCTTCAAGAGAGATACCAACAGCAAGAAGATGAACCTGGGAGTTGGTGTCTACCAGGATGATAACGGAAAGCCTTACGTGCTCCCCAGTGTCCGGAAGGCAGAGGCCCAGATTGCTGCAAAAAATTTGGACAAAGAGTACCTGCCCATTGAGGGACTGGCTGAATTTTGTAAGGCTTCTTCAGAGCTGGCCCTGGGTGAGAACAACGAAGTGTTGAAGAGTGGCCGGTTCGTCACTGTGCAGACCATTTCCGGGACTGGAGCCTTAAGGGTCGGAGCCAGTTTTCTGCAAAGATTTTTTAAGTTCAGCCGAGATGTCTTTCTGTCCAAACCATCCTGGGGAACTCACACGTCCATCTTCTGGGATGCCGGCATGCAGCTCCAAGGTTATCGATACTATGACCCCAAGACTTGCGGCTTTGATTTCTCCGGAGCCATAGAAGACATCTCAAAAATCCCAGAGCAGAGTGTTCTCCTCCTGCATGCCTGCGCTCACAACCCCACGGGCGTGGACCCGCGTCCAGAGCAGTGGAAGGAAATGGCATCCATGGTGAAGAAAAAGAATCTCTTTGCATTCTTTGACATGGCCTATCAAGGCTTTGCCAGCAGTGATGGGGATAAGTATGCCTGGGCCGTGCAGCACTTCATCGAGCAGGGCATCAATGTCCTGCCTCTGCCAATCATATGCCAAGAACATGAGCCTGTACAGTGAGCATGTGGGAGCCTTCATGATGGTCTGCAAAGGTGCAGAAGAAGCCAAAAGGGTGGAGTCACAGCTGAAAATCCTGATCCATCCCTTGTATTCCAACCCACCTCTCAATGGGGCCCGGATTGCTGCCACCATCCTGACTTCTCCAGACTTGCGGAAGCAATGGTTGCAAGAGGTGAAAGGCATGGCTGACCGCATCATCAGCATGAGGACCCAGTTGGTCTCCAACCTGAAGAAAGAGGGCTCTTCCCACAACTGGCAGCACATCACTGACCAGATCGGCATGTTCTGTTTCACCGGCCTGAAGCCTGAGCAGGTGGAGCGGCTGACCAAGGAGTTCTCTGTCTACATGACAAAGGATGGCCGAATCTCCGTGGCAGGGGTCACCTCTGGCAATGTGGGCTACCTCTCCCACGCCATTCACCAGGTCACCAAGTAGTTACAGATTCGAAGGAACAAAGACCACTTTCCCTTCAGCCTTTGCTCTTGTGAGAGTCACATGCAGGGTGAGGGAGGGTGGATGGTGGTGAGAGTAGATCCTGTTTTCAACCACGGTGCATAATGCTCAACAACTGAACGCATTCCTCGGAAAGAGGTAGGGCAGAGGCTTCCGCAGCTCGGCTCCTATCTGGAACTTCGTTGGCTCTAAACCAAACTTTCCCTCATCCTTCTGTCTCCAGCTTTTCTGAAAGTTTACATGTGCAAGAAAATCACAACACCAAAAACCTGTCAGCCATGGCATTGGAATAGGTCAGAAGCTTTACCTGAAGCCTCAGGCGGTATCAGGGGCTCCCCCGTGGACCCCGGTAGAGCCTCTCATATTAGAGGCTATAAAAGAAAAATAACTAGTTCTGTCATTAACAGTTGTCCTCAAGTTTTTCCTCACGGTATAGAGCAACCGTGTCAGCAGACCGCATTACAGAAATTATGCTTTACAAAAACCAACAGGTCTGTTACCACTTCAACAGGGACAGTAGAAGATGTGATGTCTTGTCCCCCCTGCCTCCTCTTGTCATCGCTGTTCTATAGAGTCTAGAGTTCCATCCTGTTCTACTGCTGAGTTGACCATCAACCTCATCCTATCGGGAGTTATCTAAGAACGGAGAACATAGTTTTTCTGCTCATGCCATAGCCTCCTGTCTCAGCAAAGAGCCGTGGAGAGTGGGACCCTGCCCTTGAATTCAGTGTCCTCTTCAGTGATTGGTTGGCTCCTACTGGGATGGGGCCTCTGCCCAGCTGGACCTCTTCATTCACCCTGGCTGCACAGCCTGTCTCTTCACATGAGTCAGACGTGTAGGGTGGGATCAGGAGATATTCTGGGGTTTGTGTGCTGCCAGCCTGGCTCAGACTCCACCCTTGGGAAAGATAACCACCATCTACTCTAATCATGTAGATGTACTGCCACCTGGTTTCTCTGTTACAATAAAATTACTATAGGCCCAAAAAAATATATATATCAAAAACCAAAAGTCATCAGTCTTTAATATATCTCAATACTAATGGACTCATGTAAAAAGACATAATAACAGACTAGATACACAAACAAGATCCAGCATTTTGCTGCATACAAGAAACACACCTCAACAACAAAGACAAACATTATCTCAAAGTAAAAGGATGGAAAAAGGTCTTTCAAGCAAATGGTCCTAGGAAACAAGCTGGAGTTGCCATCCTAATATCCAATAAAATAGACTTTCAACCAAAAGTTATCAAGTGTGATGTGGAAGGACACTTCATATTCATCAAAGGTAAAATCCACTAAAAGAAAGTCTCAATTCTGAACATGTATGCCTCAAAAGCAAGGGCACCCACATTCATAAAAGATACTTTACTAAAGCTCAAAACATACATTGAACCCCATGCAATAATAGTAGGAGACTTCAACACCCCACACTCATCAATGGACAGGTCATTGAAACAGAAGCTAAACAGAGACACAGATTAATAAACTAATAGAGGTTATGAACCAGATGGATTCAACAGGTATCTACAGGACACTTCACCCTAAAACAAAAGAATACACCTTCTTCTCAGCACCTCATGGTACCTTCTCCAAAATCAACCATATAATTGGTCACAAAACAACCCTCAACCACTACAAAAAGACTAAAATAATCCCATGCATCCTATTAGATCACCATGGCCTAAGGCTGGTCTTCAATAATAGCAAAAACAACAGAAAGTCCACATACACATGGAAACTAAACAACTCTCTACTCAATGATAACTTGGTCAGGGAAGAAATAAAGAAATTAAAGACTTTCTGAAAATTAATGAAAATGCTAATACTTCATACCCAAACTTATGGGGCACAATGAAAACAGTGCTAAGAGGAAAATTCATGGTACTAAGTGCCCTGGTAAAGTAACTAGCAAGATTTTACAATAACAACTTAACAGCACACCTGAGAGCTCGAGAACAAAAAGAAGCAAACTTAACCAAGAGGAGTAGACTGCAGGAAATAGTCAAACTCAGGGCTGAAATTAACCAAATAGAAACAAAGAGAACAATACAAAGAATTAACAAAACCAAAAGCTAGTTCTTGGAGAGAATCAACAAGATAGATATCGCTCTAGCCAAACTAACTTAAGGGCCCAGAGACAGCATCCAAACTAACAAAATCATAAATGAAAAGGAAGACATAACAACTGAAAAGGAGGAAATTCAAAAAAAATCAGATCTATTATAAAAGCCTATACTCAACAAAACTGGAAAATCTAGATGAAGTGGATGGTTTTCTAGACAGATATCACATACCAAAGTTAAATCAAAAGCAGGTAAACAATCTAAACAAGCCCATATCTCACAAAGAAATACAAGTCATTAAAAACCTCCCAACCAAAAATATAACCAGGGCCAGGATTTAGTGCAGAATTTTACCAGACCTTCAAAGAAAACCTGATACTAATATTCCTTAAACTATTCTATAAAATAGAAACATAAGGAACACTACCTAAATTGTTCTATGAAGCCACAATTACTATGATACCTAAACCACACAAGGACCAAACCAAAAAAGAGAACTTCAGACCAATCTCGCTTATGAATATCTATGCAAAAATACTCAATAAAATTCTTGCAAACCGAATCCAAGAACACATCAAAACCATCACTCACCACGATCAAGTAGGCTTCATCCCAGGAATGCAAGGTTGGCTCTATATGCTAAAATCCATTACCATAAACCACTATACAAACAAACTCAAAGGAAAAAAAATCACAGGATCATCTCCTTAGATGCAGAAAAAGTAGTTGACAAAATACAACACCCCTTCATGTTAAAAGTATTGGAGAGATCAGGAATTCAAGGCCCATACCTAAACACAATGAAAGCAATTTATGGCAAACCAACAGCCAATATAAAATTAAATGAAGAAATACTTGAAGCAATCCCACTAAAATCGGAACAAGACAAGGATGCTCACTCTCCCCATATCTATTCAATATAGTATCCGACGTGCTAGCTAGAACAAAAAGACATCAAGGGGACACAAACTGTCAAAGAAGAAATAAATCACTATTTGTAGATGATATGATATTCGAAAGCAACCCCAAAAATTCCACCAGAGAACTTCTCCAGCTGATAAACTTCAGCAAAATGGTCGGATATAAAATTAACTCAAATAAATCCGTAGCATTCCTTTCTACAAATGATAAACAGGCTGAGAAAGAAATTAGAGAAAAACTTCCTTCACAATAGCCACAAATAATATAAAATATCTTAGGGTAACTCTAACCAAACAAGTAAAAGACCTGTGTGACAATAACTTCAAGTCTCTCAAGAAAGAAATCAAAGAAGATCTCAGAAAATGGAGAGCTCTCCCATGCTCATCGATTGGCAGAATTAACATAGTAAAAATGGCCATCCTACCAAAGGCAATCTACAGATTCAATGCAATCTCCATCAAAATCCCAACACAATTCTTCAAAGACATGGAAAGAGAAATTCTCAAATTCATCTGGAAAGGAGAAAAAAAAACAGAATAGCCAAAACAATTCTCAACAATAAAAGAATGGCTGGGGGAATCACCATCTCTGACCTCAAGCTTTTCTACAGAGCAATAGTGATAAAAACTGCATGGTATTGGTACAGAGACAGACACCTTGATCAGTGGAATAGAATTGAAAACCCAGTGGAATAGAATTAAAACCACACACTTACGGACACTTGATTTTTGACAAAGATGCCAAAAAATATACAAAAAAGAAAGCAGCTTCAATAAATGGTGCAGGTCGAACTGGCTGTCGGTATGCAGAAAAATGAAAATAGACCTGTATTTATCACCTTGCACAAAGCTCAACTCCTTGTGGATTAAGGACAAAAAAAAAACCAGGTACACTTAACCTAATAGAAGAAAAAGTGGGAAAGAGCATTGAACTCATTGACACAGGGGGAAATTTCCTAAACAGAACTCCAATGGCTCACACTCTAAGAACAAAAATTGATAAATGGGACCTGACGAAACTGGAAAGTTTTTGTAAGGCAAAGGACATAGTTAATAAGACTAATCAGCAACCTACATATTGGGGAAAAATCTTCACTAACCCTACATCCAACAGAGGGCTAGTATCCAAAATATATAAAGAATTCAAGAAGCTAACCATTAAAAAACCAAACAACCCACTCAAAAAAAAAAAAATGAGGTATAGAACAAAACAGAGAATTCACAACACAGGAATCTTGAATGGCTGAGAAGCACCTAAAGAAATGTTTAAAGTCTTTAGTGATCAGAGAAATGTAAATCAAAATGACTCTGAGATTCCACCTTACACCAATCAGAATGGCTAAGATCAAAACCTTAGGTGACAAAACATATTGTTGAGGATATGGAGAAAGAGGAATATTCCTCCATTGCTGGTGGGATTGCAAACTGGTACAACCACTCTGGAAATCAATCTGGAGGTTCTTCAGAAATTTGGAAATAGATCTACCTGAAGACCCATCAATACCACTCTTGGAAATATATCCAAAAGATGCCCCACCATGCCACAGGGGCACATGTTCCACTACGTTCATAGCAGCCTTATTTGTGATAGTCAGAAGTGGAAACAACCCAGATGTCCCTCAACAGAAGAATGGATACAGAAAATGTGGTTCCTTTACACAATGAAGTACTACTCAGCTATTAAGAACAACGAAATCCTGAATTTTGCAGGCAAATGGATGAAACTAGAAAATATCATCGTGAGTGAGGTAACTCAGACCCAAAAAGACATGCATGGTATGTACTCACTAATAAGTGTATATTAGCCAAAAAAGATAAAAAAAAAAAAAAAGTACAGAATACCTACGATACAATCCACAGAACTCAAAAAGTTTGATAAGCTGAAGGGCCCAAGTGAGGATGCCTCAGTCCCACTTGGGAGGAAGAAGAAAGTAAATACAAGGTGGGGGAGGGAGGGACCTGTGAGGGAAAGGGGACTGGAGTAGGGAAAAGAGACCATAATCTGGTATTAGGTGGAGGTAAAGGACTGAAGCCCTGAGGACCAGCAGAAAGAATGGACCCTCCAGAATACACCAGAGACCTGGGAGGTGAGAGACTCTCAGGACTCAAAGAGAGGGGCCTTAGATGAAATGCCTGGAAGTAGGGAGAGAGAACTTATAGAGCTCATTTCCAGCAGGAAGACAAGGCATCAAGTAAGGAAGGGGGTTGCCATCCCACAGTCAAAACTCTGACTCATATTTGTTCCTGTCTGCAAGAACTGCAGAGATGGAAATGGAGAGGAGCCTTAGGAAAAGACAATCCAGTGACAGGCTCAAAGTGAGATCCAGCTCAAGGGGAGGTCCCAAGGCCTGACACTATTACTGAGGCTATGGAGCACTCACAAAAAGGGACCTATCGTGATTGCCCTCCGAAAGACCCAAGAAGCAGTGGAAAGAGTCAGATGCAGTTATTTACACTCGACCAATGAACAGAAGCTGCTGACCCCTGTGGTTGAACTAGGGAAAGGCTGGATCTCTGAAACACTAGACCACCAACCAGGCAGCATACATCAGCTGATACGAGGCCTCCAACATATATACAGCAGAGGACTGCCAGGCCTGGGTTCAGTCAGAGAAGATGCACCTAACCCTCAAGAGAATGGAGGTCCCAGGGAGTTTAGAGGTCTGGTTGTGTGGGGGGTGGGGACATCTTCATGGAGACAGGGGTTGGGGAGGAGGTATGGGGATGTGGAACAGTTGGAGGGTAGACCAGGAGGGGGGAATAAAATCTGGAGTGCAAATAAATAAATAAATGACAAAAAGAAAAAAAGATCTTTTAATAATGAAATAATTTTGAATGCCATATTCTGTGGATCTCTGAGGTTTTTAAAGACCAACTTTCTATCTATAGCATATCTGAATTGTCAAACATTGTTTATTAACTATTTGTTATCAGAATAACTTTGAAAACATTTCATTGTAAATAACTCAATATCTAATATGACCAAAAGTTTGACTATCTGACTATTAATTCATATTGCTAAGCATCCCTAATAGTTTGTAACTTGCATTTTTAAAAAGACTAGAACTTGCCCCCTCTGGCTGGCACCTTCTGCCAGGGAAGCCCAGGAAAAACTGCATTATGGCAAGAAACAGAGTGGCTATGGTGGATAGACTAAGCCTATTTCCTGCAAAACAGCTAATAATACAAAGATTGTGCTTAGACTTGAGTGTGTTTAGCCCAGCTGCAAATGAAATGCTGGCTATTACAAGATGCAAGCATTTTGAACTGGGAGGTAATAAGAAGAGGAAGGGCCAAGTGATCCACTTCTAAGCCAATTCTGTTATGAAGACAATAAAATCAAGAACCCACAACGTAGCTAAGACCAGCTACAAGTGGCATTTAAACATGGGGCTTGACAAAGAAAAAATGGAAACTTTGATTTCAAATGTCATAGAGTAAATGGTAGGGAAGGAAAGAATGGGTTATTTTTTCAAGAGGCCAGCAAAAAATTTACTGTAGCTGATTCCACTGGGATATCTCCCACTTTTCTCCCAAAGGGAATTTTCTGTTTTTGTTATAGTTGTTGCTACTGCTGCTGCTGTTTGTTTGTTTATTTGTTTGTTTGTTTGTTTTTCTTCATATATTCTGTTCAAAAAGGGTTGGAAGGAGCTGGAGAGATGGATCAGTGGTTAAGAACACTGACTGTTCTTCCAGAGGTCCTGAGTTCAATTCTTAGCAATTACATGGTGGCTCACAAGCATCTGTAATGGGATCTGATGCCCTCTTTTAGCATTTGTCAGAAGATAGTTGCAGTGTACTCATATAAATAAAAAACAAATAAATCTTTTAAAAGGAGTTGGAAGAATGGCTGTACAGTTGGAAAAACTGTGGGTAGAAATAGAAGGGCCTATCTTGCTGAAAGCAATCTACAGATTCAATGCAATCCCCATCAAAATTCCAAATCAATTCTTCATAGAGTTAGTAAGAGCAACTTGTGAATTCATTTGGAATAACATAAAACACAGGATATGAGTATAAATTACGATTTGAAAAAAATAAAATATATATATATACCTATTCTCAACAATAAAAGGACTTCTAGGGGAATCACCATCACTGACTTCAAGGTATACTACAGAGCAATTGTGATTTTAAAAAAAAAACTGTATGGTATTGGTACAGAGACAGGCAGGTAGATCAATGGAATAGAACTGAAGACCCAGAAATGAACCCACATACCTATGGCCACTTGATCTTTGACAAAGGAGCTAAAACCATCCAGAGGAAAAGGACAGCATTTTCAACAAATGGTACTGGTTCAACTGGAAGTCAGCATGTAAAAGAATGCAAATTGATCCATTCTAATCTCCTTGTACAAAGCTCAAGTTAAAGTTGATCAAGGACCTCCACATAAAACTAAATACACTGAAACTAATAGAAGAGAAAGTGGGAAAGACTCTCAAACACATGGGCACAGAGGAAAAGTTCCTGAACAGAACACCAATGGCTAATACTCTAAGATCAACAATAGACAAAAGGGACCTCATAAAATTGCAAAGCTTCTATAAAGCAAAGGACACTTTCAATAGGACCAATGTCGTGCCCACCCTCGTCCAGCAAGGATGATGTGACACACGAGCTCTTCTCCAAGCAGTTTATTCAGGACCTTGAATAAGCTTCTCTCCCTGGGGGGAGCGTCTCCCAGGCTTAAGTACTCTAGGAATAGCCTACCCCCGTCTGCCACGTGGCAACAGCAGATAGGCCCACATACACGGAAGCAAGCCAGATCACTAGCCACAGCCAAATAAGAACTTGTTTACTCCTAAGAGCACTCACCAACAGGTGGCGGAAGGCAGAGACCAGCGCCATCTTAAGGGCGCGGCACTATGCGGCTCTCCACAGACCAAACGACAACCAACAGATTAGGAAAAGATCTTTACCAATCCTACATCTGATAGAAAGCTAATATCCAATATGTACAAAGAACTCAAGAAGTTATATTACAGAGAACCAAATAACTCTATTAGAAAATGGAGTACACGTGGATTGGCAGGATTAATATAGTAAAAATGGCCATCTTGCCAAAAGCAATCTACAGATTCAATGTAATCCCAATCAAAATTCCAAATCAATTCTTGAAACAGATAGAAAGAACAATTTGCAAATTCATTTGGAATAACAAAATACCCAGGAAAGCAAGAACTATTCTCAACAATAAAAGAACTTCTGGAGGAATCACCATCCCTGACCTCAAACTGTACTACAGAGCAATAGTGATAAAAACTGCATGGTATTGGAACAGAGACAGGCAGGAAGATCAATGAAATAGAATTGAAGATCCAGAAATGAACCCACACACCTATGGTCACTTGCTCTTTGAAAAAGGAGCTAAAACCATCCAGTTGAAAAAGGACAGCATTTTCAACAAATGGTGCTGGTTCAACTGGAGCTCAGCATGTAGAAGAATGCAAATTGATCCATTCTTATCTCCTTGTACAAAGCTCAAGTCCAAGTGGATAAAGGACCTTCACATAAAACCAGATACACTGAAACTAATAGAAAAGAAGGTGGGGAAGACCTTTGAATACCTAGGGACAAGGGGAAAGTTCCTGAACAGAACACCAATGGCTTATACTCTAAGATCAAGAATTGACAAATGGGACCTCATATAATTGCAAAGCTTCTGTAAGGCAAAGGACACTGTCAATAGGACAAAACGGCAACTAACAGATTGGGAAAAGATCTTTACCAATCATCCATCCAATAGAGGGTTAATATCCAGTATATACAAAGAACTCAAGAAATTAGACTCTAGACAACCAAATACCCTGTTAAAAATGGGGTACAGAGATAAACAAAGAATTCTCAACTGAGGAAACTCGAATGGCCAAGAAGCACCTAAATAAGTGTTCAATATCCTTAGTCATCAGGGAAATGCAAATCAAAACAACCCTGAGATTTCACCTTACACCAGTCAGAATGGCTAAGATCAAAAACTCAGGTGATAGCAGATGCTGGAGAGGATGTGGAGAAAGAGGAACACTCCTCCATTGTTGGTGGGATGGCAAGCTGGTACAACCACTCTGAAAATCAGTCTGGAGGTTCCTCAGAAAATTGGACACAGCATTACCTGAGGATCCAGCTATACCACTCCTGAGCATATATCTAGAAGATGCTCCAACATATAACAAGGACACATGCTCCACTATGTTCATAGCAGCCTTATTTATAATAGCCAGAAGCTGGGAAGAACCCAGATGTCCTTCAACAGAGGAATGGATACAGAAAATGTGGTACATTTATACAATGGAGTACTGCTCAGCTCTTAAAAACAGTGAATTCATGAAATTCTTAGGCAAATGGATGGAACTAGAAAATATCATCTTGATTGAGGTAACTCAATCACAAAAGAACACACATTGTGTGCACTCACTGATAAGTGGATATTAGCCCAAAAGTTTAGAACACCCAAGATACAATTCACAAGCCACATGAAGCTCAAGAATAAAGAAGACCAAAGTGAAATGCTTCAGTCCTTCTTAGAAAGGGGAACAAAATTACTCAGGGGAGGAGATACAGAGACAAAGTATGGAGCAGAGACTGAAGGAAAGGCCATCCAGAGACTGCCCTACCTGGGGATCCATCCCAAATACAGGCACCAAACCCATACAATATTGTGGATGCTAAGAAGTACATGCTGACAGGAGCTGGATATAGCTGTCTCCTGAGGGGCTCTGTCGGAACTTGACAAATACAGATGCAGATGCTCACAGCCAACCATTGGACTAAGCAAGGGGTTCCCATTGGGATCCCCAATGAAAGAACTGAGGAGCTGAAGGGGTTTCTCACCCCATAGGAGGAACAACAATATCAAACAATCAGAACACCCACACACACAGAGCTTCCAGGGACTCAACCACCAACCAAGGATTACACATGAAGGTACCCATGGCTCCAGGCTTGTCTGGCATCAATGGGATAGTTTTGTCTGGCTTCGGTGGGAGGAGAGGCACTTGCTCCTGTGAAGGATCGATGCCCCAGTATAGGGAAATGCCAGGAAGGGGAGATGGGAGTGGGTGGGTGAGGGAACACCCTCATAGAAGCAGGGGGAAGGAGATAGGATAGGGGGTTTCCAGGGAAGAAAATGAGAAAGGGGATAACATGTAAAATGTAAATAAAGAAAATATCAAATAAAAATATATGTATATAAAAAATAAAGAAATGGAATGGCCTGAGGGGCAAAAATTACTGAAATGGTAAAACAAAAGGGGTCATTCTCATTTGTTTTCTGAAAGGTTTGCAGAATTGGTGGAGCAACTAGAAAGAATGCCCATGGAACTGGAAACATTTGGGAAGGAAGGAGCACAGGAGAAGAGGGAACAAAAAGGCCCAATCCCAGTGACCAAACAAGGGAACTGGAGTTTCCTACAGGAGGAAAGAGAGAAAGAAACTGTGCCAGATGAAAGTCAGGTCAGAGAAAAGCTGAAAAAACTAGGAGGACAATCTGATGAAATGGCCCATTTAATAAGAAAGGGTTAATCTCACACCAACTCTGCCACCAGAGTTAAAGGAGGCATCGTCCAGGGCTAAGAAAACACCTTCAGTTTTCCCAATAGTCATACAGCAAATTCTTGTTAATGGTGTGGAACAAGATTATGAAGAGATAAGATGGCATCCTGTAGAATTGATAAATCTAGGGCATTTTAAAGAGGTTATGAATTCATATAGGATGCACTCACTTTATGTGAAAAAATTCTAAATAACTGAGCTACTCAAAATAGAATTATTTTCCGAGACTGGAAGCTGTACTAGAGGCAGTCAGCAGCCACAATTGTTAACATGGTGAAGGAAAGAAGCTGTTAGTTAAACAGTGTAATAGAGCAAGGGGAATAAATATAGATGATGACCAGTTGCTAGGTGATGGGAGATACTCTGATATACAACAGCAGATTCAATTTGATAACATTCCAACAGTATAGTGGTGCTTAGTAGCTTTAAGAACTTGAAACAAAGTTGAGGAAGCCAAGAAAAAAATCCACCTAGTTTACAAAGATTATATAAAGTTCTGAAGAAAACTTCACTAATTTATTTTTTTTTACAAAGTTTAGACTCAACTGTGAGCAAAGCTATATCAGACCCTGACAAATAAAACAGGTGTTGATAGAGACTTGGGTGTTTGAAAATGCAAATATTGAATGTAAAAATGACACTAGACTATTAAAGGTCTGAGAAGCTCTATGGATGAATGGATAAGGGATACAAGAAATGTTGTTTCTAATGTGTACCATGCTAATATAATTGGTCAAGCTGTAACTAGAGGTCTCTGATATCAAAATATCCAGTGCTTTAATTACAGGAAATACAGTCATTTGCAAAGAGATTGTGACCAACCTAAAAACCTCTGATCTCAAAATGCCCAGTGCATTAATTGCAAGAAATACAGTACTTGTGCCAGAAAAGGGATCAAGCCATTTCTACGAGCAATGGTTTTCAAAAATCTCAAACAAAAAGAATGCCCAGGCTTCCCATGGTTTGTCTGTGAGATGGAAATGACTGCCATTTGGTTCAGAAGTACAGATCCAAAAGAGATAGTCAAGACAATTTCTTAACATCTGGAAACAGGTGATAAGATTGCTTGGCTGCTACTGTTTTCCTACATCAAAGGCAAAGCTATTCCAGTAAAAAGAACAGGAGAGTTTGGAAGTACTGGAAAACATGTTCTGGCAAACAGTTGTTAATGATGAGAGGCCAAATTAAAATTGCAAGTGGAAATAGAAGGTTTTGTGGATGCAGGAGCTGTGTAACTATCATTTCACAAAAATCTTGGAATTCAGAATAACCACTTTAAAAGGTTTATACCCAGTTTTAATGAATTGGAACGTTATCTCAGATAAAACAAAGTGTGTAATGGGTTAAATGTGTGGGACCAGAAGGTCAAATAGGAAAGCTAAAGCCTTACATGGCTACATATCCATAAATTTACGGAGAAAGGATCTTTTACAACAGTCAGGTACTCAGACTAATATTCCTGCAATCCCAGAGACAGCCTATAATGTAATAAGACGTGAAATGGTAGACGCTCCTGTGTGAAGGTATTGATACAGGTCATCAAAAATAAACCCAGGCTGTGCCAATTGTCTAAACACAGGACATAACAGGGAATGAGTTTCTAGATTTATGGGGGTAAGGGGCACTGCTGAAATACCAATGGTCCTACCATTAAAATGGTTGACTACCAAGCCTATGTTGCCTATTTATCTGCTCATTTGAGTAACAGGACATTGAACCAGACAAAAGGATTACAATGATAATTTCTGTGAAAGAATACTTATACATGCTTGCCAAAGATATTTCATCATATTTTTCAAATCCACCTGACACCCATTTACCCTTTCCAGAAGCCCATTCACATTCAAAGTTGATGTTTCCGAGACAGCACAAGAAGAGTTCACTAAGCTTCTTAACAACAACGCAGCAAGATCTCATTTCTCTGCAGTGCCAGTTACAAAATTCTGGATCAATTCTTCCCTCATATGCTTTTCTATCTGAGATTGTGTTGTGCATTCTTCTTCCATTTCCAACAACATATTTTTGTGATATAGGATTTCCCAGCTTGTTAGTTAATAAATCTAAATATGGAAGTAGAATTGTGGTAGATGATCTTCCTTGTACTCTTGCAAAAGCTGTGCAGAAAATTTCTGGTCTAGTTAGAAAGAAAGAAGAAATCTCAATGTTAACACTGAAGTTGACTTTTTACACATACTGTTGAAAATGTAGCAATGTAGTTCACTGTTGTTGTACTAAGACTATTACTCACGCTACACCAAGACAAAGTTTTATCTATTGTAATTAGAAACAAATATTTCACAATCTTTAATTATATATTGCTTTGTGATTAATCACTATGCTTTTGTATCTTATTGTTTTTTACTTTTCCATCATTGATATTTTGTTTTGATACAAAGTAAAATCAGTCAATAACTTTAACATTTAGACATAAAATTTAAATTTTTATATCTTACTTCTTTCTCAATTCCAAATGCTTAAAATATTTCCCAATAAAATCTACTAATCAATGGTTAGCGGCAAGCGTCTGCCTTTGTATATGTCAGATTCTGGTAGAGCCTCTCAGGAGACAGGTATATCAGGCTCCTGTCAGCATGCACTTCCTAGCATCCACAAGAGTGTCTGTGTTTGGTGACTGCACATGGGATGGATTCCCAGGTAGGGCAGTCTCCAGACGGCCCCTCCTCCAGTCTCTGCTCCACACTATGTCTCTGTATTTGCTCCCTTGAGTATTTTGTTACTCCTAAGAAGGACTGAAGCACCCATACTTTGGTCTTCCTTCTTCATGAGCTTCATGTGGTCTGTGAGTTGTATCTTGGTATTCTGGGCTTTGGGGCTAATATCCATTTATCAGTGAGTGTATACCATGTGTGTTCTATTGTGATTGGGTTATGGAGGAGATAGATAGAATACTGAAGGAGCCATGGGAAGAGCGACAATACTAACCAACCAGAGCTACCAGGGTCTAAATCGCTAGCCTGGGAACACGCATGGTGGGACCCATGGCTCCAGCTCTATATGCAGTTGAGGATGGCCTTGTCAGCCATTGGTAGGAGAAGAGGTCCTTGGTCCCATGAAGGCAGGATGCACCAGTGTGGGGGAATTCGAGAGTGTGGAGGGGGTAGTGGGTGGTTGGGTGGCACACCCTCATAGAAGCAGCAGGAGGGGAGACAGCATAGGGAGTTCTTGGGTGGGGTGGGAGGAATGGGGAAAGGGGATAGCATCTGAAATGTAAATAAGTAGAATATCCAATAAAATAAATAAATAAATAAAATCTACTAATCAAAATTCTGCAACAATTTTCCTAAATTTCAGTCTGTTAATATTCACTGTTTTTGTTCTTTATATATTCAGTCTAATAAAGTTCATTTGTTTAAGTCCTCACTTTAAAAATATGTCTGTTAATGAAAGAATCCAATGCATGCAAAAAAGAAATAAGAAAATAGTTTAAACTAAAGTTGTAAAAATAAGAGGTCTATAAATTATGATAGAATTGTCCAAACATATAAGTTTTAGTTTCAAAATGAAATTAATTCATAACACCACCTTCAAAGTTGCAAAGTCTTCACAAGAGATCCTACACACAGCAGGAAAGTGGAACAAGAATATCTGACTTCTTCCATAGGCTCCGCTAAACCCATTGCTCTCTATGACCCACAAACTTACTTTCAAAAGCTTCTACAAAGAAGTAGGAGGTATCTGATATATTATGGTTAATAAAATTCTCATTTTAACACTAGCAAAAAATACTCTGAAAATTCATTATCTTCCATAAATCACCACAGAATGACTTGATAGCAAAAATGATCATTCAGTAATGTTTTAAGTTTTTTAATTCTTTCTAAATCTATACTATGTAACTTTATTATTTATGAAAAGTTTTTTTCATAGAATATATCCTAATTACCATTTAGATTCCTCCAATTCCTCTCAAGTCCTATTCACTTCCACATCCACCCAAATCCAGACTTCACATCTTCTACCACACATTAAAATGCAAACATAGAGTGATGATGATAATGATACGCAAAATAAAAACAAAAAATAAGAAAAACAAAATAAGCAAAAGAAACAGAACCAAAGCAAAAACACAAGAAAAACATATAGCTATATAATTCCTTCCTATTTTTAGAAAATTTTAAATCTCTCCTCATAGAAGACAAAAGTTATCAGTATCGGTAAACAAATTCTATCAGGGAAAGCAATTGTCACTGAATTTGATAAACAATGAATGATGTAGAATGACAAATGTTCACACTAAAGTTATTTAGGAGATCTTTCCATATTTCAGTAACTGTCTGCACATCCTCTTCATTGCCGTCTTCATTTCTTGATTCCTCAGTATGTAGATCACATGGTTCAGAAAAGGAGTATCAACTGCATCAAATACAGCCAGATACTTATTCAGGTGTACAGAGAGGGAAGGCCATGTATAGACAAATATCAAAGGGCCAGAGAATGAACCACAACAGAGATGTGACCAGAAAGTGTGGACAGAGCTTTGGCAGAACCACTTGAGGAATGTTTCTGAACAGTGACTATTATGACAATATAAGATATGACCAGTATAAAGAAGGAGCTGACAGAGATGAAGCCACTGTTGGCTGAAACCATTAATTCTAATTGGTTGGTATCTACACAAGCAAGTCTGATGAACCGAGGAAGGTCACAGTAAAAGCTGTCCAGAATATTTGGTCCACAGAATGGTAAATTTACTATATAAACAAATTGAACCAGTGAATGCATAAGGCCCACCATCCAGGCAGCCACTAAGATGAAAAGGCACATTTTTGCATTCATAATGATCAAACAATGGAGAGGCTTACAATGGCTACATATCTATCATATGCCATGCCTATAAGCTGTACCACCTCCACATCAATGACCTAGATGAAAAAGATTTGAATGATACAACCTCTAAAGGAGATGACTTTGTGCTTTCTGAACAGGTCATAAATCATCTTGGGACAAGTGACACATGAAACACCTAAATCAATGAAGGAGAGGTTGGCCAATAGAAAGTACATAGGAGAATGTAAGTGAGGGTCGGAAGCCACCATGAAATTGATGAGGGAGTTTCCTATCATGCTAGCCATATAAAACACAGAAGCAAAATGAAGTACTTGCATCTTCCAGGAGTATATGAGTCCCATGAATGCAAATTCTGACACAACAGAATGATTTCCATCCATTGCTTCAGTTTAAAGTGCTATGTGAAGGACAACAATGGAAGAAACTGAAAGTTGTGATAACTATATTAATAATCTAAGAAGTTAGGGTTCAAGGTTATTAAAATATATTTTGATATAGCATTAAATGTTTAACATGAAAATGAACAGAAATATGAGCAAGTGCATACATGACACTCTGAAATACCATTCCATACTTGTTAAAAGAGCTTTTATCAAAGGTTCAAAAGTTTAAAAGGTTGGGTTGGTATTCAAAAAGGAAACTTGTACAAAGTTGATGGGAACATAAATTAGTATATTCCTTTTTAAAAGGATATAGTCATATCCATAACAATTTTAAAATATTTCCTTGATATATAACCAGTGTAGAACACATTCCTTCTAATATGTAAGGTCCTGGATTTCATCCCAGTCAAAGAAAGAAAGAAAAGAAAGGAGAAAGAAAAGGAGGGAGGGAGGGAGGGAGGGATAGAGGGAGGGAGGGAGGGAAGGAAGAGACGAAAAAGAGGAAGGACAGGAGGAAAGAAGGATTTTTTCAGTAGAGTGCATTGTAATATAGACTTTCAATAATAGAGCAATCAATATGATCATGTAGGCATCTTATTGACATTCCAATATTTTTTCTTGAGGAATCTCCATATAGTCACTTAGCATCTAAAATACTCTTCATTCCCACCAACATTGTATGAGTTTCCATTCCTCCACATCTCATAAGACTCAGTCATAGTTTGTCTCTGTAATGGCAGTCACTGCATTTGATCCAAATACACTGGTAGAAAGAAAGTATTTATTTGTTACATGTTGACTATATGTTCTACATTGGATACCATTGCTTGCTTTTCTTCACACATTAGGTAGTAGGAGAATATGGCAGTGATATTGAAGGTTGTCAATTGTAATTTTCCACAGGAATTAACCTGAGGGAGGCATTTATATCTAAAGAATGATGGAATTTATAGAACTTGAGAAAACACTGTGAAGGAACATTATAAAATGTGGGGAGAAAGTCTTCTTAAATATGGTCACAGAGTCGACTGAAAATATTGAGGCATAGCAATACTACTTAATAATTCGCACTCAATCATGTGACTATCTTTCTGATAGGAAATATCTATAGCCTAAGGTCTGGGCTTAAGACAGTATGGAACTGGAAGACAGATTGCCAAAATGAATGACAGCTTGACATACCCTAGTTTCTCATTTAATGAGGCTTCATTGCTAATTCTACAAGAGGTAGTTGACTATTGTCTAGCATTTTTCCGTCTCAGATTTCTGAGGGGTTGACTTTCTCATGAGTTACTTTAACAACTCATCCTGAGACAAAAATTATTCTAAACATCTAGGTGTGAGCTGTTTTTGTTCTTCATGTCTTTTGTCCTTTTTACTCCCTTGGTGACAGTGTAGACTCAGTGGACCACACTAATTAGAAGCATTTTACTGAGGAAAAACAACATAAGGCTCTTTGTTTTGGAAACAGTGATACTCTTTGTCAGAATTGAAGTTATCTTCCTCTAAATCTGGAAAAACCTCTCCCTCTAAAGCATTGCCATGTAACTAAAACACATGTGTGAACACACAGTTCACAGTAGACATCAGTCCAACATACCTATGGACAGAGGATCTGCCTACAACTATTGGTCATAAATTATTTTACCTCACATTAAGCTACAATCTATTCTTGATATGATTTTTTGTGTGTTGTAGAAGCAGAGAGAAGATCAAATGAGCATGTGTGACTTTTGCTCATGTTTTTGGAGAAGATGTTTACAGGAGGCTCCAAGCTGGCTATAAACTAAAGGTACAATGCTGATCACAAAAAAAAAGCATTACATGAGAAAACTGCATAATATTTTAATATTTTATTTCCATATCCCTTTTTTACCCTTTTAGTTTTTCATAGCAATATTTTCTAACTTCTACTTTCAGGTTCTTTGCTTTATATAGTTTTCATTTCTGCCATTTACTTTTAAGCATCAATCAGAGAGATTCCTGTTTTTCCCTTTGGGAATTATAACTCTCACATGATTGAAGGTTCTCATTTTCTCATACTTCTCTATGAGAGTGATAGACTCAGTTGTATCTTTCTGGAAAACAAAATTGACATTTTTACTCTTCAGTATGAGTCATTGCTCAGGCTCAAAGTAGAATTGTCTCTAGTTGTATGCCCACTGCTGAGCACACGGACTTCCAAAAGAGAGCACCAGACCTGTAGCTAAACAGGTGAAACTGATTAAACTAAATGGATCACAAAACAAATGTATATGAAAATAACAGAATTGGGGCGGGAGGTATGACCATGGTGGATGGAAGATAAAAAGAGATGGGAATGAGGTATGCATTGTATGCATTGTATGCATGTATAGAATTATCAAAGAACAAATTAATTCATGAAAAAGCACTAGTTTAAACAAGCAAATATTTAATATTTTGAAAAATATAATTTTTATTTATGAGAATATTGCAAAGCCAGGAAAACATGATGTATCAGTAATTCAAACAAAATAAAATCCAGAACAAAGTAAGGAAGCAATGCATAGGTGCTGAAAGCATAAGTTTCTTTTAGCTTGCAATTTCTCATGTGGAAGTTTGTGAGGACAAGAACCTGGACAGCTTGTTTGACTCACCTTACATGTTCAGGTGCTTTGCTTCTTTTTTTCCTTTCTTGATTATACAGTATCAAAGTAAATTTGGGTTTAAATTATCAAGTCACCCTAAATATGTAAGCATAGAAAAATTCTGTACCTCGTCTCTCTGTGATTCTGTATAATCGCACTGTAAAACAACAGGTTGGTTTAGTTTTTTGTAGTTTAGTTTTTGAGTCATTATTTTAAAACCAAGAAAACTCTTCTGTATAAAAATTAATGTTCCCCTCTTATGCCTTTCAGGTAATAGTCAACTCATGGTCAAGCTTCCACAAATTGATGGATGGAGGAAATCACTCAATGGTATCAGAATTTTTGTTGCTAGGCCTCACCAATTCATGGAGAATT
>NW_021625621.1:0-2132 GCF_004785775.1 Grammomys surdaster
CTTGCCTTTAGATCTGCAAGTAAGAATGTGCTGAATTGCACTTACCTTTACATTAGTGTTGTTCAATACATTCAAATGTGCTTTTCTGCTGGAATGTAGCAGCTTACCTGGACATTTCGTCTGAAACAATGTAAGATACATGGCAGGGTGGTACAAGTGTTTCTGGTGGAAACCAAAGACCCTTCCTAACTGAAATGTCACATGTAACATGATTTAGGTGTTTTCAGCTGTGTTGTACTTGCCTTTAGCTCTGCAAGTAAGAATGTGCTGAATTTCGCTTACCTTTACATTAGTGTTGTTCAGTACATTCTAATGTGGTTTTCTCCTGGATTCTAGCAACTTACTTGGACATTCCATATGAAACCATGAAAGATACATGGCCTGGTGGTACAAGTGTTTCTGCTGTAAACCAAACACACTTCCTATCTGAAATGTCACATGTAACATGATTTAGGTGTTTTCAGCTGTGTTGTACTTGCCTTTAGCTCTGCAAGTAAGAATGTGCTGAGCTGCTCTTACCTTTACGTTAATTTTGTTCAATACATTCAAATGTGCTTTTCTGCTGGAGTGTAGCAGCTTACCTGGACATTTCCTATGAAACAATGTAAGATACATGGCTGGGTGGTACATGTGTTTCTGCTGTAAACCAAACACACTTCCTATCTGAAATGTCACATGTAACATGATTTAGGTGTTTTCAGCTGTGTTGTACTTGCCTTTAGCTCTGCAAGTAAGAATGTGCTGAATTGCCCTTATCTTTATATTAGTGTTGTTCAATATGTTCTATTGTGCTTTTCTGCTGGAATCTAGCAGCTTACCTGGACATTTCGTATGAAACAATGTAAGATACATGGCAGGGTGGTACAAGTGATTCTGCTGTAAACCAAACACACTTCCTAACTGAAATGTCACATATAACATGATTTAGGTGTTTTCAGCTCTCTTGTACTTGCCTTTAGTTCTGCATGTAAGAATGTGCTGAATTGTGCATATCTTTACATTAGTGTTGTTCAATATGTTCTAATGTGCTTTTCTGCTGGAATCTAGCAACTTACTTGGACATTCCATATGAAACCATGAAAGATACTCGGACGGGTGGTACAAGTGTTTCTGCTGTAAACCAAACACACTTCCTGACTGTAATGTCACATGAAACATGATTTAGGTGTTTTCAGCTGTGTTGTACTTGCCTTTAACTCTGCAAGTAAGAATGTGCTGAATTGCTCTTACCTTTACGTTTGTTTTGTTCAATATGTTCAAATGTGCTTTTCTGCTGGAGTGTAGCAGCTTACCTGGACATTTCATATGAACAATGTAAGATACATGGCTGGGTGCTACAAGAGTTTCTGCTGTAAACCAAACACACTTCCTAACTGAAATGTCACATGTAACATGACTTAGGTGTTTTCAGCTGTGTTGTACTTGCCTTTATCTCTGCATGTAAGAATGTGCTGAATTGTGCATATCTTTACATTAGTGTTGTTCAATATGTTCTAATGTGCTTTTCTACTGGAATCTAGCAACTTACGAGGACATTCCATATGAAACCATGAAAGATATTCGGACTGGTGGTACAAGTGTTTCTGCTGTAAACCAAACACACTTCCTAACTGTAATGTCACATGAAACATGATTTAGGTGTTTTCAGCTGTTTTGTACTTCCCTTTAGATCTGCAAGTAAGAATGTGCTGAATTGCACTTACCTTTACATTAGTGTTGTTCAATACATTCAAATGTGCTTTTCTGCTGGAATGTAGCAGCTTACCTGTACATTTCGTCTGAAACAATGTAAGATACATGGCTGGCTGGTACAAATGTTTCTGGTGTAAACCAAAGACCCTTCCTAACTGAAATGTCACATGTAACATGATTTAGGTGTTTTCAGCTGTGTTGTACTTGCCTTTAGATCTGCAAGTAAGAATGTGCTGAATTGCAGTTACCTTTACATTAGTATTGTTCAATACGTTCTAATGTGCTTTTCTGTTGGAATCTAGCAACTTACTTGGACATTCCATATCAAACCATGAAAGATACATGGCCCGGTGGTACAAGTGTTTCTACTGTAAACCAAACACACTTCCTAACTGTAATGTCACATGAAACATGATTTAGGTGTTTTCAGCTGTGTTGTA
>NW_021625622.1:0-1213 GCF_004785775.1 Grammomys surdaster
AATTGCCCTTACCTCTACATTAGTGTTGTTCAGTATGTTCAAATGTGATTTACTGCTAGAATGTAGCAACTTACTGGGACATTCCTTATGAAACAATGTAAGATTCAGGCCCGGGTGTTACAAGTGATTCTGCTGTAAACCAAACACACTTCTTAACTGAAATGACACAGGTAACATGACTTAGGTGTTTTCAGCTCTGCTGTACTTGCCATTAGCTCTGCAAGCAAGAATGTGCTGAATTGCAATTATCTTTACATTAGGGTTGTTCAATACATTCTAATGTGCTTTTCTGCAGGAATCTAGCAACTTACTTGGACATTCCATATGAAAACTTGAAAAATACATGGCCCGGAGGTACAAGTGTTTCTGCTGTAAACCAAACACACTTCCTAACTGAAATGTCACATGTAACATGATTTAGGTGTTTTCAACTCTGTTGTACTTGCATTTACCTTTGCAAGAAAGAATGTGCTGAATTGTGCTTATATTTATATTAGTGTTGTTCAATTCCTTCTAGTGTGCTTTTCTGCAGGAATGTCGCAATTTACTTGGACATTCCATATGAAACCATGAAAGATACATGGCCGGGTGGTACAAGTGTCTCTGCTGTAAACCAAACACGCTTCCCAACTGAAATGTCACATATAACATGATTTAGGTGTTTTCAGCTCTGTTTTACTTGGCTTTAGCTCTGCAAGTAAAACTGTCCTGAATTGTGCTTACCTTTACATTAGTGTTGTTCAATATGTTGAAATGTGCTTTTCTGCTGAATGTAAAAACTTACTGGCACATTTCATATGAAACAATGTAAGATACATGGCTGGGTGGTACAAGTGTTTCTTCTGTAAACCAAAGACCCTTCCTAACTGAAATGACAAAAGTAACATGATTTAGGTGTTTTCAACTCTGTTGTACTTGCCTTTAGCTCTGCAAGTAAGAATGTGCTGAATTGCGCTTATCTTTACATTAGGGTTTTTCAATAGGTTCTAATGTGCTTTTCTGTTGGAAACTAGCAACTTACTTGGACATTCCTATGAAACCATGGAAGATACATGGCCGGGTGGTACAAGTGTTTCTGCTGTAAACGAAACACACTTCCTAACTCAAATGTCACATGTAACATGATTTAGGTGTTTTCAGTTGTGTTGTACTTACCTTTAGCTCTACAAGAAAGAATGTGCTGAATTGCACTTATCTGTACATTAGGGTTGTT
>NW_021625623.1:0-1223 GCF_004785775.1 Grammomys surdaster
TGGAGAGAAGCCCTATGAATGTAAACAATGTGGTAAAGCCTTTGCACGGAACAGTCATCTTCAGAATCATAAAAGAACACATACTGGAGAGAAGCCCTATGAATGTAAACAATGTGGTAAAGCCTTTGCACAGAACAGTGTTCTTTATATTCATAAAAGAACACATACTGGAGAGAAGCCCTATGAATGTAAACAGTGTGGTAAAGCCTTTGCATGGAGCAGTTATCTTCAGAGTCATAAAAGAACACATACCCTATGAGTGATAAATCCTTTGCCCATCACAGTACTCTTCAAAGGCATAAAAGATCACATACCGGAGGGAAGCCCAATGAATGTAACCACTGTGGTAAAGGCTTTGCCCACAACAGTAGTCTTTAAAGACATAATAAAATGCATACTGGAGGGAAGCCCTATGAATATAACCAGTGTAGTGAAGCCTTTACACATAAAAGTAATATTCAGAGTTATAAAAGAACACATACTAGAGAGAAACGTTAGCAAGTTCACCAGTGCTGTAAAGACTTCACATACCACTATCATCTTCAAAGGCATAAACGGTCACATACATGGAGAAAACCCTATGAATATAACTAATGTGTGTAAATCCTTTGCACATTTTGGGGTTCTTCAAAGGCATTAAAAACACAAATTGGAGTGAACCCCTATGAAGGTATTCAACTTGATTAAACCTGTGCATATCAGCCTCACCTTGTAATGCATGAAAGGAGTCATACTGGAGAGATACACTGTGTGCATGAGAGACAGAGAGAGAGAGAGAGAGAGAGAGAGAGAGAGAGAGAGAGAGAGAGAGAGAGAGACACTCTTTGGCTAATCTTCCCATGGTTTTCCTCCTACTTAATTACCTTGCCTAGCTTTGATATGAGTAATTATGTCTATTAGTATTTTCACATATTATGTCTTGTTCAGTGGATATCCAGATGAGGCTTGCTATTTTTTTTTGAAGGGGATGAGAGAGGAGTAGCCATGGTAGGTTGGGAAATTTATGGAGAAGTGAAGGGAGGGGGAAACCATCCTGGAATAAAACCTTCAGCCTATAATGTTTCCTCCTTGCAAGATGTGCTGGGTCAATAGTAGCACACTTGTGGTGGTAGCCAATTAGTGACTGGTTTAATTGGAGGCACATGAAAGAAGAAGGAGGCTGTAACTGACACTGACTGGTTGACCAGAAACTAGAAGCAAGTTAAGCCAGAATGATCCAATAA
>NW_021625624.1:0-1228 GCF_004785775.1 Grammomys surdaster
TGGAGAGAAGCCCTATGAATGTAAACAATGTGGTAAAGCCTTTGCACGGAACAGTCATCTTCAGAATCATAAAAGAACACATACTGGAGAGAAGCCCTATGAATGTAAACAATGTGGTAAAGCCTTTGCACAGAACAGTGTTCTTTATATTCATAAAAGAACACATACTGGAGAGAAGCCCTATGAATGTAAACAGTGTGGTAAAGCCTTTGCATGGAGCAGTTATCTTCAGAGTCATAAAAGAACACATACCCTATGAGTGATAAATCCTTTGCCCATCACAGTACTCTTCAAAGGCATAAAAGATCACATACCGGAGGGAAGCCCAATGAATGTAACCACTGTGGTAAAGGCTTTGCCCACAACAGTAGTCTTTAAAGACATAATAAAATGCATACTGGAGGGAAGCCCTATGAATATAACCAGTGTAGTGAAGCCTTTACACATAAAAGTAATATTCAGAGTTATAAAAGAACACATACTAGAGAGAAACGTTAGCAAGTTCACCAGTGCTGTAAAGACTTCACATACCACTATCATCTTCAAAGGCATAAACGGTCACATACATGGAGAAAACCCTATGAATATAACTAATGTGTGTAAATCCTTTGCACATTTTGGGGTTCTTCAAAGGCATTAAAAACACAAATTGGAGTGAACCCCTATGAAGGTATTCAACTTGATTAAACCTGTGCATATCAGCCTCACCTTGTAATGCATGAAAGGAGTCATACTGGAGAGATACACTGTGTGCATGAGAGACAGAGAGAGAGAGAGAGAGAGAGAGAGAGAGAGAGAGAGAGAGAGAGAGAGAGAGACACTCTTTGGCTAATCTTCCCATGGTTTTCCTCCTACTTAATTACCTTGCCTAGCTTTGATATGAGTAATTATGTCTATTAGTATTTTCACATATTATGTCTTGTTCAGTGGATATCCAGATGAGGCTTGCTATTTTTTTTGAAGGGGATGGGAGAGGAGTGAATCTTGTAGCCATGGTAGGTTGGGAAATTTATGGAGAAGTGAAGGGAGGGGAAAACCATCCTGGAATAAAACCTTCAGCCTATAATGTTTCCTCCTTGCAAGATGTGCTGGGTCAATAGTAGCACACTTGTGGTAGCCAATTAGTGACTGGTTTAATTGGAGGCACATGAAAGAAGAAGGAGGCTGTAACTGACACTGAGTGGTTGACCAGAAACTAGAAGCAAGTTAAGCCAGAATGATCCAATAA
>NW_021625625.1:0-1430 GCF_004785775.1 Grammomys surdaster
AGAGCAGCTGGTAAGAACTCCATCTCACTCCCTAAGCCCCAGAAAAACATCTGGGAGCCAGGGACATCCAGGGCACAGCAGCTACCCAAACCCCGCCCCTCCGGAATTCCATTTCCCTTTGGCCCCTGCCTGGTCCCTTGGACTGCAGCAGACACAGAGTCGGTCTGCTCCTGTCCTGTGGAGAAACTGAATCCTGAGTCATCCAGGAGCCACTGCACTCAGAGCAGCTGGTAAGAACTCCATCTCACTCCCTAAGCCCCAGAAAAACATCTGGGAGCCAGGGACATCCAGGGCACAGCAGCTACCCAAACCCCGCCCCTCCGGAATTCCACTTCCCTTCGGCCCCTGCCTGGTCCCTTGGACTGGAGCAGACACAGAGTCGGTCTGCTCCTGTTCTGTGGAGAAACTGAATCCTGAGTCATCCAGGAGCCACTGCACTCAGAGCAGCTGGTAAGAACTCCATCTCACTCCCTAAGCCCCAGAAAAACATCTGGGAGCCAGGGACATCCAGGGCACAGCAGCTACCCAAAACCCGCCCCTCCGGAATTCCACTTCCTTCGGCCCCTGCCTGGTCCCTTGGACTGGAGCAGACACAGAGTCGGTCTGCTCCTGTCCTGTGGAGAAACTGAATCCTGAGTCATCCAGGAGCCACTGCACTCAGAGCAGCTGGTAAGAACTCCATCTCACTCCCTAAGCCCCAGAAAAATATCTGGGAGCCAGGGACATCCAGGGCACAGCAGCTACCCAAACCCCGCCCCTCTGGAATTCCACTTCCCTTCGGCCCCTGCCTGGTCCCTTGGACTGGAGCAGACACAGAGTAGGTCTGCTCCTTTCCTGTGGAGAAACTGAATCCTGAGTCATCCAGGAGCCACTGCACTCAGAGCAGCTGGTAAGAACTCCATCTCACTCCCTAAGCCCCAGAGATACATCTGGGAGCCAGGGACATCCAGGGCACAGCAGCTACCCAAAACCCGCCCCTCCGGAATTCCACTTCCCTTCGGCCCCTGCCTGGTCCCTTGAACTGGAGCAGACACGGAGTCGGTCTGCTCCTGTCCTGTGGAGAAACTGAATCCTGAGTCATCCAGGAGCCACTGCACTCAGAGCAGCTGGTAAGAACTCCATCTCACTCCCTAAGCCCCAGAAAAACATCTGGGAGCCAGGGACATCCAGGGCACAGCAGCTACCCAAAACCGGCCCCTCCGGAATTCCACTTCCCTTCGGCCCCTGCCTGGTCCCTTGGACTGGAGCAGACACAGAGTAGGTCTGCTCCTGTCCTGTGGAGAAACTGAATCCTGAGTCATCCAGGAGCCACTGCACTTAGAGCAGCTGGTAAGAACTCCATCTCACTCCCTAAGCCCCAGAAAAACATCTGGGAGCCAGGGACATCCAGGGCACAGCAGCTACCCAAACCCCGCCCCTCCGGAATTCCA
>NW_021625626.1:0-14945 GCF_004785775.1 Grammomys surdaster
GAGAGAGAGAGAGAGAGAGAGAGAGAGAGAGAGAGAGAGAGAGAGAGTTAGATATATGGATAGATAACTAGATATGCCCATACACATAAATAAAATAAATACAAAAACATGTACACAATTATATACATGTCTCATAATTTTCAATCTTTGAGAGAATTTATTTTATGCCCCATCACCATCACCAAGGTGACATTCCTGAGATAAATTGATACTTTCAACATCAGATAGAATTGTACAAATCACATCAATCATGATTGTTATACAATTAAAATACAAGAAAGTCTTTGTGCTCATACCTTGAAGTGTTTTAATTATGTTTTCTCTTGCGTTTGTGTACAGGATGAGACTTATGGATTTAGTTTAATTTTCTAGCAGGTAGATTTGTAGTTCTCATAGCATAAGCTTGTTAAGATGCTGTATCCCTTTTCTACTACATTCTTTTGTCACCAAAATTACATGGATGGAGTGTGATGGATATCTCTGCATCCTGTATTCTGTTCCATTTGTCTTCTTGTCCACTTTTGTGTCCATATCCTATGGTTTTCATACCATTGGCTCTGTAGTGTGAATAGAAGTATAGTTATACATGATCTACTGCTTTTTGGCTACTTGAGGTCTTATGAGTTTCTATATATATTTTGTGATTGTTTTCTCTAGTTCAGTGAAAAAAAAATGTTCTTGAAGTTTTGATGGAGATTCAATTGCATAAGTGGATTGCTTTCAGCAGTATAGCCACTTTTGTTGAAGTCTGCCAATTTTGTTGAAGTCTACATGCCAACAGGCATGTAGGGTCTATCCTTCCAGTGTCTTCAAATTCTTTCATTGCTGTGTTTTTTTTCTATGTTTAGGTCTTTCATCTCCTTGGTTGTGTTTATCCCTAAGTATTTTCTTTTATTTTTTGATTCTGTCATGAGTGTACCCTTTTCTCGTTACTTTCTTGACAGAAAGTCCATTATTTACACATAGACAGGAAAGTGTTGTTTTTATGTTGATTTTATATTTTTCTACTTTGCTGGATTTGTTTCTCAGGTCTAAGAGTTTTGAAGCTACTCAGAAAACTAAAAACAGAATTACCACATGATTCATGTATACTCCTCAAACATATATCACAGCAGTCTAAATCAATTCTTAAAAGAGATACTTGTGCATCCATGTTTAGTGTTGTATGAGTGAATGACTAATAAAAACATAGGACATACACTAAATGAAATTATTCAGCCATGAAGAAAATCAAAATAATGACATCTGCAGGAAAATGAATGGATCTGGAAATCATTATATTATGAAAAAATGGACCAGACATAGAAGGATAAATGCTGGGATTTAGATGTTGTGTGTGATTTTATGTAAGAGGGAAGCCAACAAGAGAAAGGGGGACAGGAAAGGTGGGTAAATACAACTCATGTTGTGACACATCTACAAATGGCATCCTGAGATTCAATGCTATGCATGCTACCTTAATAGTAACAAATAGTAACAGTACAGGGGCACACATGCTAGTGTACATCTTCAATCCCAGGACTTGGGAGGCAGAAGCAGGCAGAGTTTTATGAGTATGAAGCCAGCATGAACAACAGAGCCAGTCTCAGGAGAGCCAGGGCTGTTACACAGAGAAACTCTGTCTCAAAAAAAAAAAAAATCAAAATCAAGAAGACAAAGCAACAAACAAATAATAAAACAATACAATTTAAGTTCTCCATATTTGTTGATTTAGAACCTAAAATTGTGTAATTGAGTAGTACATTCTGCACAGAAGACAATGTTCTCTTGCTATTAGATTGTAATGTAATTGCTTAAGCATCATTTTCAAACTCTCCTCAAGAAAGAGATGAAAAGAGGACACTTGTTGAAGATACTTTTTATGACAAGGGCAAACTAGCTTTTAATATTGTAAGACACACAGAAGCAGCATAGTCAAGTGCATCATTGGAAATTGACATTATTCTAATACTGTAATCAGGCTTTTTCCTGGTTCAATTTTTTGCATATAATAGTGATTAACTTTGCTTTTACCAAAAATTATTTGTTTTGAGGCAAAAGAATATAATTTAATGACTTCTAGACATGTTTTATGTTAAAAACTATCATTGTTGTAATTTACTTATTCTTTTGAAAGGTTAGAAAGACATGGTTGGAAATTTCAGATGGGCTAGAGAGATGAGACAAGTCAGATACTTGACAAATTTGCATGAACTGAATTGAAAATTCACTAGTATTTTAACTATTTCTGAAATACACAAGGAAGATTGCTTTTAAATTGCTAAGCATCCAATATTTAATAATAGAGAAAATAGTGTAAGAACAAAAATAGTTACTATTTTTGAAGTTAATTTGAGGCTAAGTTGATAGAAAAAGAAACACTACCATCTACAAGTTATGGTTTTGCTGTGTCATGTAATGGAATTTGATAAGGCTTGGAGGATTTCAAGTCCTAATGAGTACTGTGTGATGCTAACAGGAACACAATGAGGGAAGAGCTGAGCGTGTCAACATCAGATTTGGACATAGCAGGAGAGATAATATCCTGGCAACTAGGGCCTGCATGTTCTTTCAAAGTTGAGAGTACATGGACCTGAGTAATCACCACAGCCTCAGAGACACATGCTCAGTGTCACCATGCTTTAGACTCAATATATTTTATCACCTGACCATTAGGCGCAGCTCTACGTCCAATCTATCCTAGAGAACATGATGTTTCTTAGAATTTCCTTCTTCTTCCAGTTCCCTTCACATTCTCTCTGATCTTCTTGCAGTCTTCCACTTCCTCCCTCCTTGCTCATTCTTCCTCATCTAGCTCTGATGTTATCCACCTCAGGGCTGCTGGTGCAATTCCAATGTCCAGCTCCATTTTCCTGGATTCCTTAGATGAGACTTCTGTTTGGCTCAAAGGCTCTTGGCTTTTCTGTTCCCTCTACATGATTCCATGGGGCTCTTTAAATAGATACCCAACTCCATTTGCTTAGGTTCCCAGTCTCATATTCAGTGTTCACTACCAGCAGCAGCAACCTTTCACTGAGCCTTTGGTAAGTGCTAGGCAGTTTTACAAACTCTTCAATCAAACAACCTCTTATTTTGCAAGAACTCAATAATATAATGTCTTTTTTTATAATTTATTTTTTCTCAAATCGTAATTCATTCACACAGGGGTTATAAACACAGAAAGGCAGGATGTGGGGAAGGGAATGACACTGGAGTGTGGGTGATCAAGGGGAATACAGATATTATCAGAACCGGGTATCGGCTGGGTGAAGGTTCAGGGGACAGGTCACTATGACTCTACCTATGAGTCACTTGTCCTTATCTAAGTTGGTATTGTCTGCCAAGCCTACCTATTTACAAGGTCTATGACTACTAGGGCTGGTAAATTTCCACAAAAACTGCCTGTTTACATTAGCTTATAGCCATCTGTTTCAATGTTTTTCCACTGAGAACCAAGACTTGGTGTTAGTATACATGTATGACAGGCCTATTGCTGATTTTAGGCCTAAGGCTGATTTCAGGCCTTCAGTGGGTAAGCAGGGCTGCCCCTGACATCTCCTCCCTTCTCTAATTGTCGAAGGACTGTGGCAATTCTAAACTTGCGAAGGTGGGGATAGAGGCCTGACCTCCAGTATTTGAAGGGAACCTTGTAATGGCTCCAGTCCCCCTGTCGTTGTCCAGTGAGGCATGAGGGCCATACCCATCCCAATGTCGTTTTCCTGGAGAGGGGATACTTTTGACATCAACCCCTATGCAGTCAGGCTTGTCCCTCAGGGAACCCAGATAGATATTTTTATCTTTTGTTTATATTCCCTTGCAGTGCTTAGCCTTGCAGCCTAAGCAAGAATTCAGATCACCTGACAGAGGGGGTTCTGGGTGGCCCCTCTCTGCTTGGTCTAGGGGCAGAAGTCCCCCCTTTTAGGTTGGGTGGAGATGGGTTTTGGAAACACCCTGTATAAAGTAACAACCTCATCTTGAGTCTCGTGGTCCTCCATAGCTAACTTATGATAATGTATCTGAGTAGGTTTTGCTACCAAATTATTTATCTGCTGTATCACAGAATTAGTCCGCCTATTTGAGAGCCAGGGACCAGCAGAAAAAAACAAAAAGAACCCAAATAATGGTCCCAAGATGGGAGGAAATAGGGTTGACAACCTTGGAGAGGCTGAAAACCAATTCTTGTACCAGCATTCATCTCTCTCTTTCTCTCTCTGATTTTTCTTAGGGCCTTCACTACCTGTTACATGCTCTCTTTAACCCTCTTGTTTTGTCTATGTAAAAGCAACTTTCTTCTTTAAGAGCTGTACACATCAAGAGCTGTACACAGCCTTTTCTATTGTAATAGAGTAAAACAAGTCCAATAAGGATCTTTGCGATTTTAGGAGGTCTCTTCAGACAGCGAAATGAGGGATTTCTTCAGATTAGTGATGTCAATCTCTAGCTGTTTGGTGTTCTTGTCAGTGGCCCTTCAAAGGTCTGAGTAGTGTAAGTTCGGAGGCCAGCATCTGGATTAGAACTTCTAACATCAGACATCACATGTGATCCATTTTTACCTGGAAAGGAAAAAGAAGGGAATTCTCAGGGAAATTTCTCTTCCCTGGATGTAAATTGTTATTCATCTTATTTATGGTTGGGCCTGGCTTTGTGGGTTATCTATTTTTTTTTTATTAATCTTTTTGGTTAGCTGTGCCTTCTGTTTGGAGCACACCCTCACAAAAATTAGGAGGAGGGGGTATGGGATAAGGGGTTTTGGGTGAGAATGGGAGAGGAGATAACATTGAAAGGTAAATACGTATAATATCCAATTTAAAAAAAAACACAGAGAGAAAGGGTCTAAAAAAAAGAAAAAAAGAGGGAGAGAGTTTACTTATTTTAAATTATTTTCAAAAGTTTCTAGGACTTGCTAATTGGCTAAGATCCTATTTTAAGCTCTCTACAAAAGAATTTAAGTCTCTGTTCAATATTTTCAAGAGAGATGTAAATCCTAATTTTCCTCAACAATTAATTGACAAAAGAGAGGTAATCTGACAAAAAGTAGAAGAAGCTATTACTAATCGATACATTATATAGTCTGATTAGTTGTCGGCGGTGCTATAACAGTCCTTTGACAAAAGATTATTAATATATATTTATATATCCTTAAATAGGGTCTTCATGACTCTCTGAGTGTGGAAGCAGCGACTGTTGGTGCTTCTGCCCTGATCTTACAAGAACTCTGAAAAATTGGCTTTAAAAACAAAAGAGGGGGAACGGTACCCCCTCAGAAGGAGTCCTCCTGAAATACTCTCCATCATGCCTTGTTCACTTTTATCTCTCTAAAGCTGAAAACTCATGGCAAATCTGCTGCTGACTGCCTATGGCACCACCGAGACCAACAAAACTTTGCCACAGATATGGGGAAGGACCCTCTTACCCTTAAAGGGAATGGTCCAGACCCAGTTCCCTTACGGGGCCGAGGATTAATAATATAATGTCTTATCAACTTCATTGTATGAGCAAACTGAGGTTCAAGACAGCTCAGTATCTTACCCTGTAGGGAGTAGAGGAAGCCCTGAATGAGTGCAGTATTAGTCAATTGATATTGTTGACATGGCCACAGTCATGTCAAGGACTCCAGTATGTCAGCCCTATGGAAGTGGCAAAGTCTTCCTCAGATGATACTCAGAGAGAAACCAAAGCTTTCTTGAGGGGCCCAAATTTGAACCAGTAACCAATATATATTAAATTCAACTTCTCCTTGGATGTATACAGTCTCAGACTGCTGACCTACAGATCCTTCTTCCAAGGATCATCCCTCCCTTGATGCTTTGCTTCAAAAATATTGTGAGGTTAGGAGTTGCAGTGTCAGTAGGTACCACTCTATCAGAATGGTGTAGCTTTTCAATATGTGTCTATTCTTTCTTAATTTCTTTGCCTCCCATAGTCAGGATTCCAGAAACAAGCCATAGATGACATGGTAATACCCAATCTCTCATGGCTAAAATTTGTGTTTATATTTCATGTCTATTGATTTGAGTTTTAAACACTGTAGACTATTTCCCCCCAAATGTTAAATATTTGTATCATAAGCTTTTATAATATGATTTCCTGTTTCAGTGTAATTCATAGGCTATGTTCCTATTTTGTACTGCCTACATGGTGGATCGCTTCCTTTTAGCCTGAGTTTTTGCACTGTAATCTCATTGCTAGTTTTCTTGTCAGTTAAGAAACAAGAGGCTAGGGGAATCCAGTGTTGAGAAGAACAGCAAAGCCTAACTAACTGATATCCCAGGCATTTGGTACTTAGAGTCCTGTCCAATGATGAAAGTGCCATCTTGTCCTGTAATAATGTGACAGTCAGCTTACAAACCTGTCAGTGTCTATACAGACTGTCTGCTATCAAGAACAACTGTTCCAGATGGGAAATATTTTATACTGGACTTTAGAGAGTGTCATTAATGTTTGGCTGATTGAACCTTTTGCCCTACATAGCTGGAACCCTTAAATAGGCAAGGAATAATTTTCTGTTAGCAGTCTGTTACCAGCCTGAGTCCAGGGTGCCGTTGGTGTAAATTTGTAGGGATAGAGGCTTATATTGCTAGGTCCTAAGAACTAGAGGTTTAAGGCTCAAAAAGCCAGAGAATTGTTGGCTCTTCAGTCAGAGGATCTATTGCTCTGGGATTTGATTGCCAATGGACTAGCTCCTAGCAGCTAGTGTTAAAACTTCTGAGTTGCATGTGTCAGGGGATCTCAATGCTTAACCTTTAGATGCTCTCTGGAATTCTTCTAGGAACAAAAGGTTGCAGGGACTCATTCTGTGTTGCAGGTTGTCCTGGAGTTCACAATGTAGCTAGACTGTTCTAGAACTTGTGTTCATCCTTCTGCTTTTGCCACCTGAGTATTGAGATGACAGTTGTACACTGTCATGCCTGGCTTTTGACTTAGCTCTCAATGCCTGACATTTAATCTTCTATACTCTGCAACTTCACAGCTGCTTCCAGAGGCTCATTAGTTGTCTTTTGGCTGCTCAGAGGGTCTAGACTCAAAGCCCTGGGAGTGCTCCTTGTCTTTGGACAACCAACTTTTATATTTCCACCCATGAGAAAGCTATCACAAGTAGGCAATTAAAAACCTATAATTCAAATGAAAACTAGTTTTATATCATTGGGGCAGGGGGAGTAGAACAGATGAAAGTCTCCCAAATTTATCTCAGGAGTCTGAGACCCATGATGCCTATGCACTCTGAGAAAATGTTCACACAGTTCCATCACATGAGTCAACATATCTACCAATCAAATGCCTCAAATATGTGTAGCCTATCACAAACTCATGGCAGAACCACTGGAGTGCACTCCATTTCATTAATTACTCCCACCCACCCATTCTCACAGAAATACGCATAACGGTCAGTCAGAGGGGGCCATCCACAGCAGGACTTGTTTAGTATGTAGTGAATTTCCCTAGAGCTGATACAAGCTGTCTGGAGCAGCTGTGACTAGCACAGGGCCTTCTGAAGCAGAGGGCAGTCTGGGCTGCAGTCTGGGCTGCAGTGACCTTTTGTAGTTTGGAGTCTGTTTGGTGTATTCATGAAGTGTTCAAAGCAGCCAGGTTGTTCTAATGACATTCCTTTCTCAGCCATCCATAGGAGAGGTCTCTCAGGTGTCAAATGGCCTATCCAGCTTAATCTGAACATCTTTCTTTGTTGGAAAGAAAAAAAAAACAGTAATGATACAGTGAGGACTACGACGAACCTTTCCATAGTATGCGACAATTACTAATTCAGCTAATATGGAAAATCAGGTCTTCTATGTCTCAAAAGGGGCCAGTTCAAAGGAAATGCCACCACTAAGCTCTGGGGCACACATGGCACTATGGATTGTATTTCAAACCACTCCTCCCTGACTTACCTAGGATTTTTTTTTTCTTGTCTCAGGAGTCAGATTTTTCTTCTAGGGTTTTATTTTGAGTTTTGTCCATCACATTTACTGAAATCTATTTTCTTCCTTTTTAAAATTATTGTATTTATTTATATTTCAAATGTTGTCCCCCTCTTTGATCTCCCCTCTGCAAACGTCCCTCCCCATCAGCCCTCCCATTTGCCTCTAAGAGGGTGTTCCTCCACCAACCCCCACCTCACCTCTCTAGCATCTACCTTCACTGGAGCAACAAGCCTTCACAGGACCAAGCACCTCCCCTCCCATTGATGCCACACAAGGCAGTTCTCTGCTACATAGGTAGCAAGAGTCATGGACCCACTCACATATATGCTTTGGTTGGTGATTTAGTCCCTGAGAGTTCTGAGGGGTCTGGTTAGTTAATATTATTGTTCTTCCTATGGGGGTTGCAATCCCTTTTAGTTCCTTCAGTCCTTCCCCTAACTCTTCCATTGTGGTCCCTGGTTTCAGTCCAAGGATTGGCTGTAAATATCTGCATATGTTTTAGTCAGGTGCTGGCAGAACTTCTCAGACAACAGCTATAACCAGGCTACTGGCTGCAAGGAACTTCTTGGCATCACAATAGTGTCAGGTTTTATGTCTGCAGATGGGATGGATCCCAAGGTAAGGCAGTCTCTGGATGGTCTGTCCTTCAATCTCTGCTCCAGTTTTTGTCCCTGAATATAAAGGGATAATTGTGGATTAAAGATTTTGAGATGGGTGGATGGCCCCATCTCTCAACTGGGGACCATGCCTATCTACTGGAGGTGGTCTCTTCAGGTTCTATCTCCTGACGGCTGGGTATTTCAGCTAATGTTATCCCATTGGGTCCTGAGAGCCTCTGGCATCGCTGGCATCTGTGACCTTCTAGTGGTTATTCGCATTCTCCACACACTCCACCCCTGCTACATATTTCTATTCATTCTGCTGGCTCTCTGGACTTCTTTTTTGTCTCTTCCCACACCTGATCCTTCCCACCTTTTCTCCTCCATCTCCCCTCTCCCACCCAGGTCCTTCTCTCTCTCTGACTCCTGTGATTATTTTGTTCCTTATTTAAGTCGGATTGAAACATTCACACTTTAGCCTTCCTTCTTGTTTGGCTTCATATGCTCTGTGAGTTATACCATGGGTATTCTGAGCTTTTGGGCTAACATACCTATCAGTGAGTACATACCATATATGTCTTTTTGGGTCTGAGTTACCTCACTCAGGATGATATTTTCTAGTTCCAGCCATTTGCCTCAAAAACTCATGAAGTCCTCTTTTTAAATAACTGAGTAGTATTTCATTGTGTAAACATACCACATTTTCTATATCCATTTTTCTGTTGAGGGATATCTGGGTTGTTTCTAGCTTCTGAATATTATAAATAAGGCTGGTATGAACATAGTGGAACATATGTCCTTGTGATATGGTGGAGTATCTTTTGGGTATATGCCAAGGAGTTTTAGAGCTTATACAAATGATCCCACATTTTAAATTTCAGGATCCAGGTTCATACCTAGTAGCTAGAATGCACCTTGTATTTATATATTTGCCTTGTACCTTTGATTTTGACGTACTTAGTAATTTTAACACTTTGCCTTTGAAGATAAATTGGTATCTTTTTCTTTTACCACTATGGTTCTTAGAGCACCCTGCTTATAGAAACAGTGTCTTAGCAGATGTGACCTTCAAGCCCATAGTTAAAGTCTTACAATATCATTCCTCTGATTTAAAATGTGACCATGGCTTTCATTTGCCTACTGCAATGAATACAGTCTTCTCTACTTGTTCTTAGAAAATACAGTTATGGTTTTATTTTGTCTAAATTTAATTTTTTTAATCCACTAGATCATTCTGAGACTACATTTTCCCTTATTCCACCTAAACCCATCCTCTTCCCACTTGCAATTGCTCACTTTTTCTTCTAATGCAAACCAAATTTCTCAACCCATGAAGGTTCAATCAAGATTCTCTCCTCTGAAGGGCTGTGATAGATATAGAGTATTGTCTACACTTACTCTTACCTGCTTTCTATTTGTGAATTTTTCAACCTTAATTTGAGTAACTATTAGACCCCTGACTTTGTTCTGCAGATGTCATAATCGCAAAAAGTTGCTATTATGGTATATTATGGTATGTAAAAGTATCTGTTGCTGGACATGAACTATGACACATAAGACTAATCATCTAATCAATTATCTTGATAACTAAGAAAAATAAATTGACTTTATTCTTAAATAATATTTTGTACCCATATAAGCAGCCAGACATTATTCTTGCTTGTGGTAATAGCACACATGCTTGTGATAGTAAGTTTTAATTGCCAACACAACATGATCTAGAATCATCTGAAAGAAAGTATCCATGAAGGTTGCCTGCAGTCGATAATCTGTGGGGAATGTTTTCATTATATTTTTTGAGGTGATAAAACTTCACACCATGGGGGGCACCATTCCTTAGGCAGATAGACTTGGACAGTGGAAGTATGGAAGAGTGCAGGAACTGAGCTGAGTGTAAGGATGCATGCATTCACTGCTGTCTATTGTTGATTATAGATTTGATATGACCGATTCTATCAACTTCCTGCTCCTGTGACCTCCCATAATGATCTGTAAGATGGAACTATGAGATAAAATAAACTCATCTTTCTCTGAGATGCTTTTGTCAGAATATGTTGTCACAGCAAAATTAAGAGAGAAATTGGCACTAAGAAGCAGGCCAATGCTGAGGTAAACCTGGCAACATGGTGAGTTGTTATGCCTTTAGCATGTTTTGTGGGAAAGATGTGGAAGAGTTAGCACCTTTGCCCTACAAAAGTCAGTGAGTACCAAATACATGGTAGCCTCAAAAGTAAGAAAAAATACAAGATTGAGGAGAAGGAATACAGTCAAGAGCAGGAACCATATAGAAGAGTCAAAGTCCCTACATCAAGTCCCAATAGGCCAGTGCATGAGCTGTGATGGTAGGCTTCAGTTGTAAATGAGACCCCATCATACTGGAAATGCCAGGATTGTGTGACATCTGCCAAGGAGGGCTGCAGCTATAGAGTAGAAACTGTCCTAAGCCTAAGAGAAAAACTGTGCTCTCTCTGGCAGAACTGGAAGTGGGCATGTATGGTGGTTTGAATGAGAAAAGCCCCAATAGGCTCATAGATTTGAATGCTTGGTCGCCAGGAAGTGGCATTATTTGAAATAATAAATAGAAAATGTAGCCTTGTTGGGGGAACTGTGTCACTGGGGGTGGGCTTTAAGATTTCAAAAGCCCATGCCAAGCCCAGAGTCTTTCTCTTCCTGCTTCCAGCAGATCTAGATGTAGAACTCTCCAGTACTTCTCCAGCACCAAGTCTGCCTGCATTCCATTATGCTTCCTGCCATGATGATAATGCAGTAAACCTTTAAAACTGTAAGCCAGCCCCAGTTAAATGGTTTCTCTAATAGGAGTTGGTGTGGTCATAGTGGCTTCTCACAGCAATAGAACACCAACTATTCACACTGGGGGCAGGCATTGAATAAAAAATGACCTCTGTATGTTTGGGTATTTGAACACTTGATTTGCAGTTGGTGGTGCTGTTTGAGGAGGCTTGCTACAGCCTTGATGGAGAAAGTACATCACTAGGAGCAGCTTTGAGACTATATAACTTTATCCTCCCTCCAGTTGGCTCCCTCGCTTTCATGCTTGTGGTTAAAATGTGCTTTTCCAGCTCCCTACTCCTGCAGACTTTCCTGAAGCTTTCTGCCATATCTGACCATGATGATGGACTCTTATCTCTCCGGATCCGTATGCCAAAAATACAAAATAAACTTTCTTCTGTAAGTCACTTTTGGTTATGGTGCTTTATCACAGCATCTGAAAAGTAACTAAGACAGTGGGCCTACCCAAGTCACTGGAGCCATAAGATCACAAGTTACAGGTACCAGACACAGACATGAAGGCTTTCATATTTACCTCAGAGGATTTATAGTATTGTTTAGATGTGGCTATTCTTTGTGGTGCTCTGGTCCTTCCCTCTCATAACAGAAATATTTATTCTATGCTACTATATGTTGGAAATATGAATTTGCTTTTGATTTTAAGGGAATGACTTTTTAAACTATTGGAACTATTGATGCCTTTGGAGACTTCTCAGGCTAGACTAAAAAAATGTTTAAAATTGGACTCTACATTATGAGATAAAAATGAGACTCTGGGTACAAGAGTTGAAAGGTTATGCCTTCAAGTGGTGCATTGTGTGTCAAAATGGCCAGAGTTATGTTATGACGGTCAGCTCTGCCAATTTGACACTATCTAGTATCACCTAGGAAAATCTTAGAGACCAAGTTGGTCTAGGGACATGTCTGTGAGGATTATCTTGATGCTCTTGTTTGAGCTGTCTTATGTTGCTTAAGATTGGAGACCTGACTATGGTGGGTTGCATCATTCCATAGGCAGAGGAATCCTGACTGTGAAAAAATGGAGAAAGTGGGGTGAGAATGTGTATGCATGTATACTGCTTTCTACTGCTGCTGATTTTGCTATGGCTTCTCCAATCTGAGGGACTGCAAGGTGGAACTATGCACTAAAATAAGCTCTTATGATCAATCCCAATCAACTCTGTTTTTGAAGAAGCTCCATTTTGTACTAGACCAGCGGCTAAACTCCAATTCCAGGAAGAAAATCATCGAGTCCTACTCAGCAAGCATCCTATGTCAATACACCCTCCTTAGCAACCACCGGTCAGGCTACAATAGCAGTGTCAAGGAACACAGAGATAACTTAAGAAATCCTGACGATAACTGATCCATCCCCTTTGTCAGGTGCTTTTGATCCTGTGTTCAGTTCCTACAGTGTACATCAAAAATATAGTTTTTAAAATATTAACTTGCTGACCCATATGGAAATTGCTTGCTGTAACTACAATAAGTATCCTTCACCTCTAGACCTGAGACTCTCACTCTGACCAGCTGTTTGGGAATGGTGAGAGACCTTGCTTGAGAATTTGTATTAAAGACCCTTATATACTTACATTGGAATTGTCTCCTCTGTGATCTTTGGGGTACCTACAACTTGGGCATAACATTTGTACTCAGAGTTGCTTTTATCAATGTGTTTTACAAAAGCAACAGGAAATGAAACTACAATGACCCCTAAGTAACCTGTCTACTCAGCCTTTTCCTTTCCTCCTTCTCTTGTAGCACCGATTCAGGAACAACACAAGGACACTGAGAGCCCATCACATCTTTAGCTCTGACTACAGTCTCAGTTTGTTCTAGCTGCCTACTTCTGTGTAAAGATGCATCTTAAAGCCAGAGGTATGACTCAGTCACAATATTGCTCTCATCATACCTTTTCATGGTTTAGGAATTAAAAAAAAAATTCTCAGCAGGGAGAGTCTTTCTCAATTACATAATTTCTAAGGCCTACTCTAAGAAAATCTGTATGATTCTGTTGGTCTGGACCCTTGGGGCTTTCAGAGACTGAACCATCAACCAAATAACATACACAGGCTGAACCTAGGAGTCCCCAAACATATGTAGCAGATGTGTACCTTGGTTTTCATGTGGGTACTGAACAACTAGAATGGGGGCCATCCCAAAAAGCTATGGGATATGTTCTTGTAGCTGGGCTGCCTTCTGTAGCCTCAGTGGGAGAGGAAACACATAGCCTCACAGAGACTTGAAGAGCCAGAGTAGGGGGGTATTCAGGGAGCCCCACCTGCTCAGAGGAGAATGTGAAAGGGATGGGGAAAGGATTGTGGAAGGGGGTGACTAGGAGTGGAGCAGTGAGCAAGGTATAAGGCAAATAAGTAAAAATGTATTAATAAAATTTTAAAAATTAAAAAAGAAAGAAAGTCTGTCTGGCTGTGGGTAGCTGGGACAGCTGGAGACATGACCATTCTCTTCTACAAGTATATCTGATGCCTGGCTAGTACAAGCAGAATGGTTGAGTGGCTGGACCCAGACTCACTGTCTTTCCTTCTCCTTTTAAGAACCTTATTTAGCAATGTACCCATCAGTATAGCTTTTCTGACATGCACTCTAGAATGCAGACATAGTCCTTTTCTTTGCCAACACCATGTCTCCTATCTTATTACCTTGCACACCAGACAAGAGCTTCCCAGCTCCGTGCTGCTTAACATTAATCAACTGCCACATAAACTCGATTTCTGGAATAATGACAGGTAATTCTTGCTAACTGCTCCCTTACTGATGGTGTCCTGTACCTAACTTCAAATCCATCTTCCCACAGAAATTTTGTCCTGCTACTCGGGATATGGCTATTGTCCCAGACTCACATGATAGATCTTCTGCATTCCAACGGCCTTTACTGTCAGACTCAGTAATACAGCTTGATCCTTCCTTTACCATTGCTATGTTGAATTCACCCTCCAACCTCCCACCCCATTGCCAATTTCCACATGTAGCTTCCTTCCTGAGGAAATCTCCTTGCCTGGTTTTCCATTTCTTATCTGGTTACTTCAAACCAATGACCTATAATGCCTTTTCTCTCCATAGACATACTTCTTGAGCAGTCAGAAATACTGTTTTATAGTTTAAATGTGTCCTCAATACAGCAATCCTTTGTAACCTATAAATCCAATGGACTCTTTATAGTTGTTTTCATGACTCATGACAGAGAATTACATCTTCCACTAGATTCTCTTTTGTGGCTGAATTTCTCAGGAGTGGGGGGACTGCCTTGGGTCTTCAATGACTTAGTTCTTTCTGGTTATCCGTTCCATTCTTGTTGCTGGAGTATCTATAGCCCACTAACTGCCCCTCCTTCTCCATTGACCCTTTCTTCTTTGGAGATACTTCCTGGGAGGCTGCTGCTACTTTCTTGACTATAGCTAAAACTTGCACAGGCACAATTCTTGAACTTCTATCTCTTGGAAGAAATAGTTCTTGAACTGTGGGATACTGTTTGCAATAACATTACATTGTTGCATGTAGATACTGTGTGTCTCCCACCCAGCAAGCATGGTGGTCTTTCTGACCACCACTTTCCCTCTACATTTCCCAGGTAAGAGACATCACTAAGCCATTTTTTTTTTTGCATTCAAAGAATAATGATGGTGATGACTAATTTTAA
>NW_021625627.1:0-4135 GCF_004785775.1 Grammomys surdaster
TTCAGGGCTGTGAGGACAATCTGAAGCAGACATATTTCTATAATTTCTAGTTGTGGCAATCCTTTCGGAAGGAAAAGAATCTGCTTCATTTTATACAATGGAAGAAAAATATTGTGATCCTGAAGAGAAATAATGATTTCAGTAGATTTTGAATGTAGGTTAAACTAGACATTAACTACAATCTCACAGTTTGTTTTGTAAATTATAGGTAAATATAGGAAAGGAATATTTTTCATTAATTAGTGAAATAAAATTACACTGCACATTAACTAGTCTATATAAGGAAAATCTGATGTTCTTTATGCTTTCGGTAAGACAGAAACTTATTGTTGTAATCCAAGCTAGTCTCGAATTTCATGGTTCCATCTGCTGGTTGCTAGGTTTGCAGATGGATATTACTATGTCCATATCTACCCAAGAAAAAATGTATTATAACAATTTAATATCTAAAACAGTAATAATAGCCTAAGAGTTTGAAGCTATTGAATGTTTAAAATACCAAATATAATCCTAATTATTTATGACTTTTCTTAGCCTAATTCAAGTTGAATTAAGTCATGGAGTAGATCAGACATTCTATGATGGACTCTGATCAGTATTTCTCCTAATTTTTGCCTGACCCCGCATTGATGTGGATGCGTATGACTTGACTGTCGCAGTGGCTGAGAAGAGGTGGAGGATCCCTGCTTCAGGGACTCTAACTGTTGTTATATGGTAATAAATCAACAAGGCGATTGAGAGTTTGTGTGTTTTTTAAAATGATATGATTAGATTGATCCATAATTTTTTTGCACTCCTTCAATGAAATATTCCATAGCCCCACAGTTAAAAGCCACATATGCAGCAGAGGGTGGTCTTGTTGGACATTAATGGGAGGAAAGGCCCTTGGTCCTCTGAAGGCTTGATGCTTCAGTGTAAAGAAATACCAGAGTGGGGAGGCAGGAGTGTGTGGGTGGGTGGGTGAGTACCCTCATAGAAGCAGGAGGAGGGGGATAGGGTAGGAGGATTCAGGGGGGACTGGGAATGGGGATAACATTTGAAATATAAATAAAGAAAATATTTAATAAAAGATGTTAAAAATAAAACCTTTGGAACTGCCCTTCTTTTGTCTTCATAAACTTTTGAAACTATCTACACACTGTCTTTATCCGATTTCTTAAAACATTCACATTTAGGAGCTATAGGGTACACATCTTGGTGGAGCACAGTTTCCTGGGCCCCTGCATCCTATAGACAGCCATACTGTTTCAGAAGGATTCTAATCAGAGATGTATCAAGAATGAATACAGTCCAAATATGCTTTCACTCAGTAGCATGCTGTGTGAATTTATTATTCTATGTGTTTGTAAAATGGGTTATATTTTAGTAACAGCATCTAAGGTGTTAATTTGAGCCCTAAAGATTAATAAATATATGTAAATGTGAATGACTCTAGCACTTATCAATAAATACTTTTTCACTGTAAAGTAAGTTTTCCATTTTAAATCAATAAGCATTTTGTGGGCTATTGCTTTTATTACCTCATTCCACAACAAACTTTTGACTTACTCATGTATCTATTTGTATATGAATTGACCGTGTTTTTCTCTGCTATTAAATGGGCCATAGTTGTTCAACTGCCATTATTGCTTATGTTAATGTTTATTTTGTCTCCAACTGAGTCCTGCTCTCACCAACCCATAATGATTTCTACCTTCACCCTCATTCGATTCTGACTACCATGCTAGGCTACCCTCAGAACTCATCCTCAGGATTCACAGACATTCACAGGATTCTAGACATCTGGTCTAGACAACTGCAGATGCCAAGCCTGTCAGGAGTGACTGTGTGGACATGCTCTGCCCAACAGCTTTAGGTATATTGTTCAAGAAAGAAGAGGAGAAGAAAGGAGGAGGGAGGGAAGAGAGAAATTGAAAAAAGAGAACCAAATTACAATGTCACAATACAGGTAATTTAAAACTTGAAAGGTTGTGATGTTAAAAAAATATATTTATCTTTCATTTTCTCAATTTTGAGCAAGAGAAACATCCATACACTCTTAAATAGCTCATACCTCTATAATGGTCAGAAAGTGTTTACAGCCCCTCCTTTTTTTTAAAGTAAATGTCTTAATGCTTTTCTAAGGGTGTGTACTGTGTCTGGCAAAAAGAAAAAAAAAGGAGAAAGAATTGGGGGAGGAACTAGTCACACTAAAGAGAGAGAACAAATGATGGATTCCTGAAAGGACTCTTTCAGAAGCTTTACAAGCATGCAATTTAAACTGTCTGCTCGCTAAAGATAAAATAATAGAGTATGGAATAAATCAAAGTACTTTTTATTATGGAGAAAGAAAACATTCCCTTTTAAGGCTGAGAACTCCCATGAGAATACTGACTTGGGCCCAATATGCCCTTGGAATGTAAACTTCAACTTTCATCAAACTTCAGTGAGAAACATACTACTGAAGAAGCCTATCCATACACTTTTTGAAAATGTCCCAACAGAAGGGGACTCAGCCACATGACCCCCCATTGCTAGGGGCTTGTGACACTGCATGATCATCAGGGCTGAGTGGCCTCCAAATGCCTGCACTTCTTAGCACATCTGCTCCATTAGCATTCATCCTAGAAAACATTTGGTGGTTCTGAATTGTTTCACTCATGACAATACAAAAAGATTAGATATGTAGGCCATTCACTACTGGCTACTTTTGTTTTTGTCTAAATATGATTCAAGACAGCAATGGATATGTAACTGTAATGGGAGTGAATGAGACGATCAATTAACCAAGTAACTCAAGGACTTGGCATTAGTATACACAAAACACTTTTTCCAACCTTGAATGTTCTTGGGACAAGGTTACCAAGAGAAAAAAATATACCTTGAAATTAACAATAGTGTTTATAGTTGTGATTCTGTGATTTCAAAGCAATTTCCTTTCAGATTTATGATTTCATATAAGAGAATAATTCTGGCAGTTTTAGGCAATTCATACCTCTATTTATCCATTCTGAAAATTGCTAAAACAGTTAAAAGATTATTCCACTGTTGTAAAAGTCAAATAAAAGGTTTGAAATCTAATATTCCTATCCTGTCCCATAGAAAATGTTTCAGCATCATTAGAAATTTGGTCCCATTATTAAAATGTTATGGGTATCTTGAGGCAAATCAAAGCTGTACTTATAAGAGAAAAGGTTTGTTTTGGCCTGGTCTAGCTACATTAGTTATTGTAATAAGGAGTATGAAAAAATCTTTCTAGTATTGCTATGTAAGTGAAAAGCAGAATATCTTTTCAGAACATAAATTAATTCCAGTCAACAAGTGCCATTCTGAGAGATGCTAAAGGTTTATTAGCAAAGTTAGCTTTAAAAAAGTATTTTGAAGATGTTTATGACATAGAGCCTTAAAAACTAGTATTAAAACAAAATACTGAATGTATAACAAACAGATTTCCTGTCCTTTCTCATTTAATGTACAGTTCTCTATCAATGTCTATAACAAACGTAACTGCATGGTATTTGAAGGTGCAATGCGTCGAATAGAGAGAGGTTTTACTTGTGGTTCTATAAAAGCCTCTCTAGGCCCTTGCTGTTGCCCAATAGCCTCAGTGTGACTTGCACTCTGCTCCCTGGGGTCATCCTTTGTAGTGCCACTGTTTCTTCCATTCCAAGTTTTGCAGGCTTTTGATCTGATGATATGAAAACTAACATGGCTCTTGCCTTTACGTCTTTACTCTTGAGTCTGTTCAATATAGGGCTAATGATCTGAAATGTGGCTTGGTGGATGTGACAATGCTAAACTTAGGAAACAGTTTTTATCTGATGCTTTTATACCTCAAATCAATATGGACTGAAATTCCATAGAATATGTTATCTCTGTGTTAGTTGTATTAAGTAAATAGGTACCATTTGATTCCCAGCACTGAGAGTCCAGAAGCTCACAACTGCTGAAGCCCACTTCCAAGAGATCCAGCCTCCTCTTCAGGTCTCCTTGGGCTGCTGCACACATGTGGCACACAGACTCTGTCTCTGTCTCTGTCTCTCTCTGTCTCTCTGTCTCTCTGTCTCTCTGTCTCTCTCTGTCTCTCTCTCTCTCTCACACACACACACAGAGAGAGAGAGAGAGAGAGAGAGAGAGAGAGAGAGAGAGAGAGAGA
>NW_021625628.1:0-14943 GCF_004785775.1 Grammomys surdaster
GAGAGAGAGAGAGAGAGAGAGAGAGAGAGAGAGAGAGAGAGAGAGAGTTAGATATATGGATAGATAACTAGATATGCCCATACACATAAATAAAATAAATACAAAAACATGTACACAATTATATACATGTCTCATAATTTTCAATCTTTGAGAGAATTTATTTTATGCCCCATCACCATCACCAAGGTGACATTCCTGAGATAAATTGATACTTTCAACATCAGATAGAATTGTACAAATCACATCAATCATGATTGTTATACAATTAAAATACAAGAAAGTCTTTGTGCTCATACCTTGAAGTGTTTTAATTATGTTTTCTCTTGCGTTTGTGTACAGGATGAGACTTATGGATTTAGTTTAATTTTCTAGCAGGTAGATTTGTAGTTCTCATAGCATAAGCTTGTTAAGATGCTGTATCCCTTTTCTACTACATTCTTTTGTCACCAAAATTACATGGATGGAGTGTGATGGATATCTCTGCATCCTGTATTCTGTTCCATTTGTCTTCTTGTCCACTTTTGTGTCCATATCCTATGGTTTTCATACCATTGGCTCTGTAGTGTGAATAGAAGTATAGTTATACATGATCTACTGCTTTTTGGCTACTTGAGGTCTTATGAGTTTCTATATATATTTTGTGATTGTTTTCTCTAGTTCAGTGAAAAAAAAATGTTCTTGAAGTTTTGATGGAGATTCAATTGCATAAGTGGATTGCTTTCAGCAGTATAGCCACTTTTGTTGAAGTCTGCCAGTTTTGTTGAAGTCTACATGCCAACAGGCATGTAGGGTCTATCCTTCCAGTGTCTTCAAATTCTTTCATTGCTGTGTTTTTTTTCTATGTTTAGGTCTTTCATCTCCTTGGTTGTGTTTATCCCTAAGTATTTTCTTTTATTTTTTGATTCTGTCATGAGTGTACCCTTTTCTCGTTACTTTCTTGACAGAAAGTCCATTATTTACACATAGACAGGAAAGTGTTGTTTTTATGTTGATTTTATATTTTTCTACTTTGCTGGATTTGTTTCTCAGGTCTAAGAGTTTTGAAGCTACTCAGAAAACTAAAAACAGAATTACCACATGATTCATGTATACTCCTCAAACATATATCACAGCAGTCTAAATCAATTCTTAAAAGAGATACTTGTGCATCCATGTTTAGTGTTGTATGAGTGAATGACTAATAAAAACATAGGACATACACTAAATGAAATTATTCAGCCATGAAGAAAATCAAAATAATGACATCTGCAGGAAAATGAATGGATCTGGAAATCATTATATTATGAAAAAATGGACCAGACATAGAAGGATAAATGCTGGGATTTAGATGTTGTGTGTGATTTTATGTAAGAGGGAAGCCAACAAGAGAAAGGGGGACAGGAAAGGTGGGTAAATACAACTCATGTTGTGACACATCTACAAATGGCATCCTGAGATTCAATGCTATGCATGCTACCTTAATAGTAACAAATAGTAACAGTACAGGGGCACACATGCTAGTGTACATCTTCAATCCCAGGACTTGGGAGGCAGAAGCAGGCAGAGTTTTATGAGTATGAAGCCAGCATGAACAACAGAGCCAGTCTCAGGAGAGCCAGGGCTGTTACACAGAGAAACTCTGTCTCAAAAAAAAAAAAATCAAAATCAAGAAGACAAAGCAACAAACAAATAATAAAACAATACAATTTAAGTTCTCCATATTTGTTGATTTAGAACCTAAAATTGTGTAATTGAGTAGTACATTCTGCACAGAAGACAATGTTCTCTTGCTATTAGATTGTAATGTAATTGCTTAAGCATCATTTTCAAACTCTCCTCAAGAAAGAGATGAAAAGAGGACACTTGTTGAAGATACTTTTTATGACAAGGGCAAACTAGCTTTTAATATTGTAAGACACACAGAAGCAGCATAGTCAAGTGCATCATTGGAAATTGACATTATTCTAATACTGTAATCAGGCTTTTTCCTGGTTCAATTTTTTGCATATAATAGTGATTAACTTTGCTTTTACCAAAAATTATTTGTTTTGAGGCAAAAGAATATAATTTAATGACTTCTAGACATGTTTTATGTTAAAAACTATCATTGTTGTAATTTACTTATTCTTTTGAAAGGTTAGAAAGACATGGTTGGAAATTTCAGATGGGCTAGAGAGATGAGACAAGTCAGATACTTGACAAATTTGCATGAACTGAATTGAAAATTCACTAGTATTTTAACTATTTCTGAAATACACAAGGAAGATTGCTTTTAAATTGCTAAGCATCCAATATTTAATAATAGAGAAAATAGTGTAAGAACAAAAATAGTTACTATTTTTGAAGTTAATTTGAGGCTAAGTTGATAGAAAAAGAAACACTACCATCTACAAGTTATGGTTTTGCTGTGTCATGTAATGGAATTTGATAAGGCTTGGAGGATTTCAAGTCCTAATGAGTACTGTGTGATGCTAACAGGAACACAATGAGGGAAGAGCTGAGCGTGTCAACATCAGATTTGGACATAGCAGGAGAGATAATATCCTGGCAACTAGGGCCTGCATGTTCTTTCAAAGTTGAGAGTACATGGACCTGAGTAATCACCACAGCCTCAGAGACACATGCTCAGTGTCACCATGCTTTAGACTCAATATATTTTATCACCTGACCATTAGGCGCAGCTCTACGTCCAATCTATCCTAGAGAACATGATGTTTCTTAGAATTTCCTTCTTCTTCCAGTTCCCTTCACATTCTCTCTGATCTTCTTGCAGTCTTCCACTTCCTCCCTCCTTGCTCATTCTTCCTCATCTAGCTCTGATGTTATCCACCTCAGGGCTGCTGGTGCAATTCCAATGTCCAGCTCCATTTTCCTGGATTCCTTAGATGAGACTTCTGTTTGGCTCAAAGGCTCTTGGCTTTTCTGTTCCCTCTACATGATTCCATGGGGCTCTTTAAATAGATACCCAACTCCATTTGCTTAGGTTCCCAGTCTCATATTCAGTGTTCACTACCAGCAGCAGCAACCTTTCACTGAGCCTTTGGTAAGTGCTAGGCAGTTTTACAAACTCTTCAATCAAACAACCTCTTATTTTGCAAGAACTCAATAATATAATGTCTTTTTTTATAATTTATTTTTTCTCAAATCGTAATTCATTCACACAGGGGTTATAAACACAGAAAGGCAGGATGTGGGGAAGGGAATGACACTGGAGTGTGGGTGATCAAGGGGAATACAGATATTATCAGAACCGGGTATCGGCTGGGTGAAGGTTCAGGGGACAGGTCACTATGACTCTACCTATGAGTCACTTGTCCTTATCTAAGTTGGTATTGTCTGCCAAGCCTACCTATTTACAAGGTCTATGACTACTAGGGCTGGTAAATTTCCACAAAAACTGCCTGTTTACATTAGCTTATAGCCATCTGTTTCAATGTTTTTCCACTGAGAACCAAGACTTGGTGTTAGTATACATGTATGACAGGCCTATTGCTGATTTTAGGCCTAAGGCTGATTTCAGGCCTTCAGTGGGTAAGCAGGGCTGCCCCTGACATCTCCTCCCTTCTCTAATTGTCGAAGGACTGTGGCAATTCTAAACTTGCGAAGGTGGGGATAGAGGCCTGACCTCCAGTATTTGAAGGGAACCTTGTAATGGCTCCAGTCCCCCTGTCGTTGTCCAGTGAGGCATGAGGGCCATACCCATCCCAATGTCGTTTTCCTGGAGAGGGGATACTTTTGACATCAACCCCTATGCAGTCAGGCTTGTCCCTCAGGGAACCCAGATAGATATTTTTATCTTTTGTTTATATTCCCTTGCAGTGCTTAGCCTTGCAGCCTAAGCAAGAATTCAGATCACCTGACAGAGGGGGTTCTGGGTGGCCCCTCTCTGCTTGGTCTAGGGGCAGAAGTCCCCCCTTTTAGGTTGGGTGGAGATGGGTTTTGGAAACACCCTGTATAAAGTAACAACCTCATCTTGAGTCTCGTGGTCCTCCATAGCTAACTTATGATAATGTATCTGAGTAGGTTTTGCTACCAAATTATTTATCTGCTGTATCACAGAATTAGTCCGCCTATTTGAGAGCCAGGGACCAGCAGAAAAAAACAAAAAGAACCCAAATAATGGTCCCAAGATGGGAGGAAATAGGGTTGACAACCTTGGAGAGGCTGAAAACCAATTCTTGTACCAGCATTCATCTCTCTCTTTCTCTCTCTGATTTTTCTTAGGGCCTTCACTACCTGTTACATGCTCTCTTTAACCCTCTTGTTTTGTCTATGTAAAAGCAACTTTCTTCTTTAAGAGCTGTACACATCAAGAGCTGTACACAGCCTTTTCTATTGTAATAGAGTAAAACAAGTCCAATAAGGATCTTTGCGATTTTAGGAGGTCTCTTCAGACAGCGAAATGAGGGATTTCTTCAGATTAGTGATGTCAATCTCTAGCTGTTTGGTGTTCTTGTCAGTGGCCCTTCAAAGGTCTGAGTAGTGTAAGTTCGGAGGCCAGCATCTGGATTAGAACTTCTAACATCAGACATCACATGTGATCCATTTTTACCTGGAAAGGAAAAAGAAGGGAATTCTCAGGGAAATTTCTCTTCCCTGGATGTAAATTGTTATTCATCTTATTTATGGTTGGGCCTGGCTTTGTGGGTTATCTATTTTTTTTTTATTAATCTTTTTGGTTAGCTGTGCCTTCTGTTTGGAGCACACCCTCACAAAAATTAGGAGGAGGGGGTATGGGATAAGGGGTTTTGGGTGAGAATGGGAGAGGAGATAACATTGAAAGGTAAATACGTATAATATCCAATTTAAAAAAAAACACAGAGAGAAAGGGTCTAAAAAAAAGAAAAAAAGAGGGAGAGAGTTTACTTATTTTAAATTATTTTCAAAAGTTTCTAGGACTTGCTAATTGGCTAAGATCCTATTTTAAGCTCTCTACAAAAGAATTTAAGTCTCTGTTCAATATTTTCAAGAGAGATGTAAATCCTAATTTTCCTCAACAATTAATTGACAAAAGAGAGGTAATCTGACAAAAAGTAGAAGAAGCTATTACTAATCGATACATTATATAGTCTGATTAGTTGTCGGCGGTGCTATAACAGTCCTTTGACAAAAGATTATTAATATATATTTATATATCCTTAAATAGGGTCTTCATGACTCTCTGAGTGTGGAAGCAGCGACTGTTGGTGCTTCTGCCCTGATCTTACAAGAACTCTGAAAAATTGGCTTTAAAAACAAAAGAGGGGGAACGGTACCCCCTCAGAAGGAGTCCTCCTGAAATACTCTCCATCATGCCTTGTTCACTTTTATCTCTCTAAAGCTGAAAACTCATGGCAAATCTGCTGCTGACTGCCTATGGCACCACCGAGACCAACAAAACTTTGCCACAGATATGGGGAAGGACCCTCTTACCCTTAAAGGGAATGGTCCAGACCCAGTTCCCTTACGGGGCCGAGGATTAATAATATAATGTCTTATCAACTTCATTGTATGAGCAAACTGAGGTTCAAGACAGCTCAGTATCTTACCCTGTAGGGAGTAGAGGAAGCCCTGAATGAGTGCAGTATTAGTCAATTGATATTGTTGACATGGCCACAGTCATGTCAAGGACTCCAGTATGTCAGCCCTATGGAAGTGGCAAAGTCTTCCTCAGATGATACTCAGAGAGAAACCAAAGCTTTCTTGAGGGGCCCAAATTTGAACCAGTAACCAATATATATTAAATTCAACTTCTCCTTGGATGTATACAGTCTCAGACTGCTGACCTACAGATCCTTCTTCCAAGGATCATCCCTCCCTTGATGCTTTGCTTCAAAAATATTGTGAGGTTAGGAGTTGCAGTGTCAGTAGGTACCACTCTATCAGAATGGTGTAGCTTTTCAATATGTGTCTATTCTTTCTTAATTTCTTTGCCTCCCATAGTCAGGATTCCAGAAACAAGCCATAGATGACATGGTAATACCCAATCTCTCATGGCTAAAATTTGTGTTTATATTTCATGTCTATTGATTTGAGTTTTAAACACTGTAGACTATTTCCCCCCAAATGTTAAATATTTGTATCATAAGCTTTTATAATATGATTTCCTGTTTCAGTGTAATTCATAGGCTATGTTCCTATTTTGTACTGCCTACATGGTGGATCGCTTCCTTTTAGCCTGAGTTTTTGCACTGTAATCTCATTGCTAGTTTTCTTGTCAGTTAAGAAACAAGAGGCTAGGGGAATCCAGTGTTGAGAAGAACAGCAAAGCCTAACTAACTGATATCCCAGGCATTTGGTACTTAGAGTCCTGTCCAATGATGAAAGTGCCATCTTGTCCTGTAATAAGGTGACAGTCAGCTTACAAACCTGTCAGTGTCTATACAGACTGTCTGCTATCAAGAACAACTGTTCCAGATGGGAAATATTTTATACTGGACTTTAGAGAGTGTCATTAATGTTTGGCTGATTGAACCTTTTGCCCTACATAGCTGGAACCCTTAAATAGGCAAGGAATAATTTTCTGTTAGCAGTCTGTTACCAGCCTGAGTCCAGGGTGCCGTTGGTGTAAATTTGTAGGGATAGAGGCTTATATTGCTAGGTCCTAAGAACTAGAGGTTTAAGGCTCAAAAAGCCAGAGAATTGTTGGCTCTTCAGTCAGAGGATCTATTGCTCTGGGATTTGATTGCCAATGGACTAGCTCCTAGCAGCTAGTGTTAAAACTTCTGAGTTGCATGTGTCAGGGGATCTCAATGCTTAACCTTTAGATGCTCTCTGGAATTCTTCTAGGAACAAAAGGTTGCAGGGACTCATTCTGTGTTGCAGGTTGTCCTGGAGTTCACAATGTAGCTAGACTGTTCTAGAACTTGTGTTCATCCTTCTGCTTTTGCCACCTGAGTATTGAGATGACAGTTGTACACTGTCATGCCTGGCTTTTGACTTAGCTCTCAATGCCTGACATTTAATCTTCTATACTCTGCAACTTCACAGCTGCTTCCAGAGGCTCATTAGTTGTCTTTTGGCTGCTCAGAGGGTCTAGACTCAAAGCCCTGGGAGTGCTCCTTGTCTTTGGACAACCAACTTTTATATTTCCACCCATGAGAAAGCTATCACAAGTAGGCAATTAAAAACCTATAATTCAAATGAAAACTAGTTTTATATCATTGGGGCAGGGGGAGTAGAACAGATGAAAGTCTCCCAAATTTATCTCAGGAGTCTGAGACCCATGATGCCTATGCACTCTGAGAAAATGTTCACACAGTTCCATCACATGAGTCAACATATCTACCAATCAAATGCCTCAAATATGTGTAGCCTATCACAAACTCATGGCAGAACCACTGGAGTGCACTCCATTTCATTAATTACTCCCACCCACCCATTCTCACAGAAATACGCATAACGGTCAGTCAGAGGGGGCCATCCACAGCAGGACTTGTTTAGTATGTAGTGAATTTCCCTAGAGCTGATACAAGCTGTCTGGAGCAGCTGTGACTAGCACAGGGCCTTCTGAAGCAGAGGGCAGTCTGGGCTGCAGTCTGGGCTGCAGTGACCTTTTGTAGTTTGGAGTCTGTTTGGTGTATTCATGAAGTGTTCAAAGCAGCCAGGTTGTTCTAATGACATTCCTTTCTCAGCCATCCATAGGAGAGGTCTCTCAGGTGTCAAATGGCCTATCCAGCTTAATCTGAACATCTTTCTTTGTTGGAAAGAAAAAAAAAACAGTAATGATACAGTGAGGACTACGACGAACCTTTCCATAGTATGCGACAATTACTAATTCAGCTAATATGGAAAATCAGGTCTTCTATGTCTCAAAAGGGGCCAGTTCAAAGGAAATGCCACCACTAAGCTCTGGGGCACACATGGCACTATGGATTGTATTTCAAACCACTCCTCCCTGACTTACCTAGGATTTTTTTTTTCTTGTCTCAGGAGTCAGATTTTTCTTCTAGGGTTTTATTTTGAGTTTTGTCCATCACATTTACTGAAATCTATTTTCTTCCTTTTTAAAATTATTGTATTTATTTATATTTCAAATGTTGTCCCCCTCTTTGATCTCCCCTCTGCAAACGTCCCTCCCCATCAGCCCTCCCATTTGCCTCTAAGAGGGTGTTCCTCCACCAACCCCCACCTCACCTCTCTAGCATCTACCTTCACTGGAGCAACAAGCCTTCACAGGACCAAGCACCTCCCCTCCCATTGATGCCACACAAGGCAGTTCTCTGCTACATAGGTAGCAAGAGTCATGGACCCACTCACATATATGCTTTGGTTGGTGATTTAGTCCCTGAGAGTTCTGAGGGGTCTGGTTAGTTAATATTATTGTTCTTCCTATGGGGGTTGCAATCCCTTTTAGTTCCTTCAGTCCTTCCCCTAACTCTTCCATTGTGGTCCCTGGTTTCAGTCCAAGGATTGGCTGTAAATATCTGCATATGTTTTAGTCAGGTGCTGGCAGAACTTCTCAGACAACAGCTATAACCAGGCTACTGGCTGCAAGGAACTTCTTGGCATCACAATAGTGTCAGGTTTTATGTCTGCAGATGGGATGGATCCCAAGGTAAGGCAGTCTCTGGATGGTCTGTCCTTCAATCTCTGCTCCAGTTTTTGTCCCTGAATATAAAGGGATAATTGTGGATTAAAGATTTTGAGATGGGTGGATGGCCCCATCTCTCAACTGGGGACCATGCCTATCTACTGGAGGTGGTCTCTTCAGGTTCTATCTCCTGACGGCTGGGTATTTCAGCTAATGTTATCCCATTGGGTCCTGAGAGCCTCTGGCATCGCTGGCATCTGTGACCTTCTAGTGGTTATTCGCATTCTCCACACACTCCACCCCTGCTACATATTTCTATTCATTCTGCTGGCTCTCTGGACTTCTTTTTTGTCTCTTCCCACACCTGATCCTTCCCACCTTTTCTCCTCCATCTCCCCTCTCCCACCCAGGTCCTTCTCTCTCTCTGACTCCTGTGATTATTTTGTTCCTTATTTAAGTCGGATTGAAACATTCACACTTTAGCCTTCCTTCTTGTTTGGCTTCATATGCTCTGTGAGTTATACCATGGGTATTCTGAGCTTTTGGGCTAACATACCTATCAGTGAGTACATACCATATATGTCTTTTTGGGTCTGAGTTACCTCACTCAGGATGATATTTTCTAGTTCCAGCCATTTGCCTCAAAAACTCATGAAGTCCTCTTTTTAAATAACTGAGTAGTATTTCATTGTGTAAACATACCACATTTTCTATATCCATTTTTCTGTTGAGGGATATCTGGGTTGTTTCTAGCTTCTGAATATTATAAATAAGGCTGGTATGAACATAGTGGAACATATGTCCTTGTGATATGGTGGAGTATCTTTTGGGTATATGCCAAGGAGTTTTAGAGCTTATACAAATGATCCCACATTTTAAATTTCAGGATCCAGGTTCATACCTAGTAGCTAGAATGCACCTTGTATTTATATATTTGCCTTGTACCTTTGATTTTGACGTACTTAGTAATTTTAACACTTTGCCTTTGAAGATAAATTGGTATCTTTTTCTTTTACCACTATGGTTCTTAGAGCACCCTGCTTATAGAAACAGTGTCTTAGCAGATGTGACCTTCAAGCCCATAGTTAAAGTCTTACAATATCATTCCTCTGATTTAAAATGTGACCATGGCTTTCATTTGCCTACTGCAATGAATACAGTCTTCTCTACTTGTTCTTAGAAAATACAGTTATGGTTTTATTTTGTCTAAATTTAATTTTTTTAATCCACTAGATCATTCTGAGACTACATTTTCCCTTATTCCACCTAAACCCATCCTCTTCCCACTTGCAATTGCTCACTTTTTCTTCTAATGCAAACCAAATTTCTCAACCCATGAAGGTTCAATCAAGATTCTCTCCTCTGAAGGGCTGTGATAGATATAGAGTATTGTCTACACTTACTCTTACCTGCTTTCTATTTGTGAATTTTTCAACCTTAATTTGAGTAACTATTAGACCCCTGACTTTGTTCTGCAGATGTCATAATCGCAAAAAGTTGCTATTATGGTATATTATGGTATGTAAAAGTATCTGTTGCTGGACATGAACTATGACACATAAGACTAATCATCTAATCAATTATCTTGATAACTAAGAAAAATAAATTGACTTTATTCTTAAATAATATTTTGTACCCATATAAGCAGCCAGACATTATTCTTGCTTGTGGTAATAGCACACATGCTTGTGATAGTAAGTTTTAATTGCCAACACAACATGATCTAGAATCATCTGAAAGAAAGTATCCATGAAGGTTGCCTGCAGTCGATAATCTGTGGGGAATGTTTTCATTATATTTTTTGAGGTGATAAAACTTCACACCATGGGGGGCACCATTCCTTAGGCAGATAGACTTGGACAGTGGAAGTATGGAAGAGTGCAGGAACTGAGCTGAGTGTAAGGATGCATGCATTCACTGCTGTCTATTGTTGATTATAGATTTGATATGACCGATTCTATCAACTTCCTGCTCCTGTGACCTCCCATAATGATCTGTAAGATGGAACTATGAGATAAAATAAACTCATCTTTCTCTGAGATGCTTTTGTCAGAATATGTTGTCACAGCAAAATTAAGAGAGAAATTGGCACTAAGAAGCAGGCCAATGCTGAGGTAAACCTGGCAACATGGTGAGTTGTTATGCCTTTAGCATGTTTTGTGGGAAAGATGTGGAAGAGTTAGCACCTTTGCCCTACAAAAGTCAGTGAGTACCAAATACATGGTAGCCTCAAAAGTAAGAAAAAATACAAGATTGAGGAGAAGGAATACAGTCAAGAGCAGGAACCATATAGAAGAGTCAAAGTCCCTACATCAAGTCCCAATAGGCCAGTGCATGAGCTGTGATGGTAGGCTTCAGTTGTAAATGAGACCCCATCATACTGGAAATGCCAGGATTGTGTGACATCTGCCAAGGAGGGCTGCAGCTATAGAGTAGAAACTGTCCTAAGCCTAAGAGAAAAACTGTGCTCTCTCTGGCAGAACTGGAAGTGGGCATGTATGGTGGTTTGAATGAGAAAAGCCCCAATAGGCTCATAGATTTGAATGCTTGGTCGCCAGGAAGTGGCATTATTTGAAATAATAAATAGAAAATGTAGCCTTGTTGGGGGAACTGTGTCACTGGGGGTGGGCTTTAAGATTTCAAAAGCCCATGCCAAGCCCAGAGTCTTTCTCTTCCTGCTTCCAGCAGATCTAGATGTAGAACTCTCCAGTACTTCTCCAGCACCAAGTCTGCCTGCATTCCATTATGCTTCCTGCCATGATGATAATGCAGTAAACCTTTAAAACTGTAAGCCAGCCCCAGTTAAATGGTTTCTCTAATAGGAGTTGGTGTGGTCATAGTGGCTTCTCACAGCAATAGAACACCAACTATTCACACTGGGGGCAGGCATTGAATAAAAAATGACCTCTGTATGTTTGGGTATTTGAACACTTGATTTGCAGTTGGTGGTGCTGTTTGAGGAGGCTTGCTACAGCCTTGATGGAGAAAGTACATCACTAGGAGCAGCTTTGAGACTATATAACTTTATCCTCCCTCCAGTTGGCTCCCTCGCTTTCATGCTTGTGGTTAAAATGTGCTTTTCCAGCTCCCTACTCCTGCAGACTTTCCTGAAGCTTTCTGCCATATCTGACCATGATGATGGACTCTTATCTCTCCGGATCCGTATGCCAAAAATACAAAATAAACTTTCTTCTGTAAGTCACTTTTGGTTATGGTGCTTTATCACAGCATCTGAAAAGTAACTAAGACAGTGGGCCTACCCAAGTCACTGGAGCCATAAGATCACAAGTTACAGGTACCAGACACAGACATGAAGGCTTTCATATTTACCTCAGAGGATTTATAGTATTGTTTAGATGTGGCTATTCTTTGTGGTGCTCTGGTCCTTCCCTCTCATAACAGAAATATTTATTCTATGCTACTATATGTTGGAAATATGAATTTGCTTTTGATTTTAAGGGAATGACTTTTTAAACTATTGGAACTATTGATGCCTTTGGAGACTTCTCAGGCTAGACTAAAAAAATGTTTAAAATTGGACTCTACATTATGAGATAAAAATGAGACTCTGGGTACAAGAGTTGAAAGGTTATGCCTTCAAGTGGTGCATTGTGTGTCAAAATGGCCAGAGTTATGTTATGACGGTCAGCTCTGCCAATTTGACACTATCTAGTATCACCTAGGAAAATCTTAGAGACCAAGTTGGTCTAGGGACATGTCTGTGAGGATTATCTTGATGCTCTTGTTTGAGCTGTCTTATGTTGCTTAAGATTGGAGACCTGACTATGGTGGGTTGCATCATTCCATAGGCAGAGGAATCCTGACTGTGAAAAAATGGAGAAAGTGGGGTGAGAATGTGTATGCATGTATACTGCTTTCTACTGCTGCTGATTTTGCTATGGCTTCTCCAATCTGAGGGACTGCAAGGTGGAACTATGCACTAAAATAAGCTCTTATGATCAATCCCAATCAACTCTGTTTTTGAAGAAGCTCCATTTTGTACTAGACCAGCGGCTAAACTCCAATTCCAGGAAGAAAATCATCGAGTCCTACTCAGCAAGCATCCTATGTCAATACACCCTCCTTAGCAACCACCGGTCAGGCTACAATAGCAGTGTCAAGGAACACAGAGATAACTTAAGAAATCCTGACGATAACTGATCCATCCCCTTTGTCAGGTGCTTTTGATCCTGTGTTCAGTTCCTACAGTGTACATCAAAAATATAGTTTTTAAAATATTAACTTGCTGACCCATATGGAAATTGCTTGCTGTAACTACAATAAGTATCCTTCACCTCTAGACCTGAGACTCTCACTCTGACCAGCTGTTTGGGAATGGTGAGAGACCTTGCTTGAGAATTTGTATTAAAGACCCTTATATACTTACATTGGAATTGTCTCCTCTGTGATCTTTGGGGTACCTACAACTTGGGCATAACATTTGTACTCAGAGTTGCTTTTATCAATGTGTTTTACAAAAGCAACAGGAAATGAAACTACAATGACCCCTAAGTAACCTGTCTACTCAGCCTTTTCCTTTCCTCCTTCTCTTGTAGCACCGATTCAGGAACAACACAAGGACACTGAGAGCCCATCACATCTTTAGCTCTGACTACAGTCTCAGTTTGTTCTAGCTGCCTACTTCTGTGTAAAGATGCATCTTAAAGCCAGAGGTATGACTCAGTCACAATATTGCTCTCATCATACCTTTTCATGGTTTAGGAATTAAAAAAAAAATTCTCAGCAGGGAGAGTCTTTCTCAATTACATAATTTCTAAGGCCTACTCTAAGAAAATCTGTATGATTCTGTTGGTCTGGACCCTTGGGGCTTTCAGAGACTGAACCATCAACCAAATAACATACACAGGCTGAACCTAGGAGTCCCCAAACATATGTAGCAGATGTGTACCTTGGTTTTCATGTGGGTACTGAACAACTAGAATGGGGGCCATCCCAAAAAGCTATGGGATATGTTCTTGTAGCTGGGCTGCCTTCTGTAGCCTCAGTGGGAGAGGAAACACATAGCCTCACAGAGACTTGAAGAGCCAGAGTAGGGGGGTATTCAGGGAGCCCCACCTGCTCAGAGGAGAATGTGAAAGGGATGGGGAAAGGATTGTGGAAGGGGGTGACTAGGAGTGGAGCAGTGAGCAAGGTATAAGGCAAATAAGTAAAAATGTATTAATAAAATTTTAAAAATTAAAAAAGAAAGAAAGTCTGTCTGGCTGTGGGTAGCTGGGACAGCTGGAGACATGACCATTCTCTTCTACAAGTATATCTGATGCCTGGCTAGTACAAGCAGAATGGTTGAGTGGCTGGACCCAGACTCACTGTCTTTCCTTCTCCTTTTAAGAACCTTATTTAGCAATGTACCCATCAGTATAGCTTTTCTGACATGCACTCTAGAATGCAGACATAGTCCTTTTCTTTGCCAACACCATGTCTCCTATCTTATTACCTTGCACACCAGACAAGAGCTTCCCAGCTCCGTGCTGCTTAACATTAATCAACTGCCACATAAACTCGATTTCTGGAATAATGACAGGTAATTCTTGCTAACTGCTCCCTTACTGATGGTGTCCTGTACCTAACTTCAAATCCATCTTCCCACAGAAATTTTGTCCTGCTACTCGGGATATGGCTATTGTCCCAGACTCACATGATAGATCTTCTGCATTCCAACGGCCTTTACTGTCAGACTCAGTAATACAGCTTGATCCTTCCTTTACCATTGCTATGTTGAATTCACCCTCCAACCTCCCACCCCATTGCCAATTTCCACATGTAGCTTCCTTCCTGAGGAAATCTCCTTGCCTGGTTTTCCATTTCTTATCTGGTTACTTCAAACCAATGACCTATAATGCCTTTTCTCTCCATAGACATACTTCTTGAGCAGTCAGAAATACTGTTTTATAGTTTAAATGTGTCCTCAATACAGCAATCCTTTGTAACCTATAAATCCAATGGACTCTTTATAGTTGTTTTCATGACTCATGACAGAGAATTACATCTTCCACTAGATTCTCTTTTGTGGCTGAATTTCTCAGGAGTGGGGGGACTGCCTTGGGTCTTCAATGACTTAGTTCTTTCTGGTTATCCGTTCCATTCTTGTTGCTGGAGTATCTATAGCCCACTAACTGCCCCTCCTTCTCCATTGACCCTTTCTTCTTTGGAGATACTTCCTGGGAGGCTGCTGCTACTTTCTTGACTATAGCTAAAACTTGCACAGGCACAATTCTTGAACTTCTATCTCTTGGAAGAAATAGTTCTTGAACTGTGGGATACTGTTTGCAATAACATTACATTGTTGCATGTAGATACTGTGTGTCTCCCACCCAGCAAGCATGGTGGTCTTTCTGACCACCACTTTCCCTCTACATTTCCCAGGTAAGAGACATCACTAAGCCATTTTTTTTTTGCATTCAAAGAATAATGATGGTGATGACTAATTTTAA